>NC_091239.1:17316906-17379406 GCF_040958095.1 Procambarus clarkii | reverse complement strand
CCCCCCCCCCTCCTTGACTTCCACACACCCGTCACCCTCCTTGACTTCCACACACCCGTCACCCCCCCCCCTCCTTGACTTCCACACACCCGTCACCCCCCCCCCCCTCCTTGACTTCCACACACCCGTCAACCCCCCCCCCCCCTCCTTGACTTCCACACACCCGTCACCCTCCTTGACTTCCACACATTAGGCTTCCCATAAACACAGCCGAGTTTAGATATAGTCGTCAGCTATATAAACAGGAGCTGCCTCGTATAGGCCAATAGGCCTTCTGGGTATACCTTTATTATGTCCTATGGTTTTAATCTTTGGTCTTTTTTGTATAAAAATCATCAAAATTTTGTATAAAAATTTTCTAATTGTTGGACTCAACTGACAAAAATCAGACACCAAGTTTTAATTAGTTTTCAATGTCTAATTAATATAAAATGTCAATGATTTATCTTTTTCGCTCATGGAAAATGATAACAGATTTCTAGCGGAAACTTTCATATGTTTTTAATGTTTTTTTAAAGTGGAGTGAAAGTGTGGAGTGTACTCATCTAGTTGTGCTTTCAGGGGGTTGAGCTTCGGCTCTTTGGTCCCGCCTCTCAACTGTCAATCAACTGGTGTATCCTGAGTCTATTGGGCTCCATCATATCAACATTTCAACCTGTGTATGGAGTCTGCCTCCACCACATCACTGGGTGTGGAGTACACATGTGACTGTAAGTGGAGTACAGTGTGGAGCAGGTGTGGTGACTGATCATACACACACGTGGGTGTGTAGCTGTGTGTATATATATACATCACCTCATGTATACCAGTATTAGGAGATGGCTTCTCGTAGTTCATTCCCAGGATGCAACCCTACCACCTATTTTGTATTAGGTGAACAGAAGGAACAGATGTAAGTGGCGTGCTCAAACGTCTCGTCTGGCCCGGGAATCGAACTCAGGACCACTTTCTTGTGAGTCGAGTGTACTATATGTGTGCTAATGGCGCGTTGATTTTGCTACTACGAAGGAGGCTCCTTTAACGTCACAGGAACACAAATAGACACTCCCACGTGTTGTCAGGGAGAGACACACCAGGTGCCTGTTCTGCCTCGTAATAGCACGTCGTATTTTGACGTACACAGTACCTAAGGTCGGTCGTCGTACTAGAAAAATGGTAGTGGATCGCGAAATTGATGTACTGTCCCCCCGTTTTCTGTTTTGGGTCCTCTGGTAGGTTAGGATAAGGGTAGTTTAGTAGGATAGTTTCTTGATGTTGGGGAGGCTTTAGGAGGATGGGTTGATGGTGTACCCAGTGAGTACCGGTTGGGTGGGGACTCCCTTCCCATCACCTGCTCCTCTCCCACCTCCCCTCCCGCCTACCTGAACACCAGCTATAGACAGCATCTGCCACCTCTCTTTCCCATCTCTTCCCTCTCCTGTCACCACACCTCTTCCTTCCTCCCTCCCACTGGCTCTTCTCCCTCCCATTGGTCTGCCTCTTCTCTTTTTTCTTTCTCAGCTGTACTCACCTGGTTGTGCTTGCGGGGGTTGGGCTCTGGCTCTTTGGTCCCGCCTCTCAACTGTCAATCAACTGGTGTACAGGTTCCTGAGCCTACTGGGCTCTATCATATCTACACTTGAAACTGTGTATGGAGTCAGCCTCCACCACATCACTGCCTAATGCATTCCACCTGTTAACTACTGACTGAAAAAATCTTTCTAGTGCTCAGTTTGGTACTAAGTTTCCACCTGTGACCCCTTGTTAGTGTACAGTAGCGCTAAACGGGGTCTGTTCTTTCACTATTATATTCCCATAAGTATTTTGTATCGGGTAATCATGTCTCCCCTATTCCTTTTATCTTCCAGTGGCGTATTTTAGCACCTGTTGTCTTTCCGAGTAGCTCATACCTCTCAGCTCCGTGACTAGTCTGGTGGCATACTCAGGACCTTCTCCAGTTTGGTTATGTGTTGATAACGAGATAAGAACTCCATGGAAGTTGATCAGAATTACATTTCACCTTTGTAAATGCACATTAATGACACTATGTAAAAGACACATCGAACACTCTATGTAGGGCGACCGTAAATCTGTGTATCTATGTATTTACGTATGTAGGTTAGCTTAGCATTTTAAAAGCACCGAATCACCTTCTGTGGTTGAGTGTTCAATAAACCCTTGAACTGTATGTTTAACACTTCTCTAACCCTGTCCATGGAGGACAGAAGAAAATGTATTTATGTTGGTTAGCATTGTAAATGTGTCGCCACGTCTGTGGTAGAAAATAATAATAAAAAAAAACTCCATGCAGGAGTTTTTTTTATGCAAACAATATACAAGATTATGAACGATTATTGGTTTAGATTCCTAAAGGAAGTGCTCATATTAGCCATTAAGATTATCTTGAGATGATTTCGGGGTTTAGCGTCCCCGCGGCCCGGTCCTCGACCAGGTTTCCTTTTTGTTACACATCCCCAGGAAGCAACCCGTAGCAGCTGTCTAACTCACAGGTACCTATTTACTGCTAGGTGAACAGTGGGCATCAGGGTGAAAGAAACTTTTTGCCCATTTGTCTCCGCCTCCACCGGGGATCGAACCCGGAACCTCAGGACTACGAATCCGAAGCGCTGTCCACTCAGCTGTCAGACAGCTGTTACCCGGTTGGCGAAATATCAACTCCCAAGTCTGCTTCTGAATCCGATTCCAATTGGATTTTATCTCCCATGTTTTTAGTCTCATATTTGCAGTTGAACTCTAGAAGCCACTTCAGGGGCCAGATTCACGAAGTAGTTACGTAAGCACTTACGAACCTGTACATCTTTTCTCAATCTTTGGCGGCTTTGTTTACAATTATTAAACAGTTAATGAGCTCCGAAGCACCAGGAGGCTGTTTATAACAATAACAACAGTTGATTGGCAAGTTTTACTGCTTGTAAACTGTTTAATAAATGTAACCAAAGCCATCAAAGATTGAGGAAACATGTACATGTTCGTAAGTGCTTGCGTAACTGCATCGTGAATCTGGCCCCCAGGTCCTTTAGTAGTTTTATGCTGTTTTTCATTGTGATAATCCCTCTCATAATTTTTGAATCGTCAGTAAACATTGAGAGGAAGGAATCTACCCCGTCTCGAAGGTCGTTGACATAGATTAGGAATAGAGTGGACCCCCAGACCCTTGAGGAACGCCGCTGGTAACATCCCGCCACTTTTAGGTCTGTCCTCTCACTGTGACCGTTTTCTGTTGCAGGGATATTGACAGTTGACCAGACCACACACTAGAAGGTGAATTGAAATTGAAATTTAAATTGAAATAAGTTTATTGAGGTAAAATACACACAAAGGGATGAGGTAGCTCAAGCTATTCTCACCCCGTTCAGTACGTCGTGTTAATACATACATAGACACACATCACAAGCAATAAACATATTACCAAATATTCTGAGAGATAAACATCTACATTTTCTCCTTTACACAAGTATAGAAGGTGAAGGGACGACGACGTTTCGGTCCGTCCTGGACCATTCTCAAGTCGAAACGTCGTCGTCTCTTCAATTTCTAGTGTGTGGTCTGGTCAACTTACTTTAGCCACGGTATTGTGACTCATCGCCTGCGTACTGACAGTTCTCTTATTTCCTGTGAAGTTATAGAGAGTAATAGGCCATCTCAGAGCTTCTGCTCCTTGAACAAATCCACAAGGGCCGTGACGAGGATTCGAACCTGCGTCCGAGAGCATCCCAGACGCTGCCTTAATCTTCTGCTCCTTGTCTTAGTATCCTCAGTGAACTCCAGTCCCACAGCCTCAGTTGGGTAAAGCTCCGTCAGGTGCTATTTTACTTCGAACTTGGGCTGGACGGTAGAGCGACGGTTTCACTTCATGCAGGTCGGGGTTCAATCCCCGATCGTCCTAGTGATTCGGCACCATTCTTTCCCCCTCCCCACCCATCCCATCCCAAATCCTTTTCCTGACACCCCTTCCAAGTGCTATATATTCGTAATGGCTTGGTGCTTTCTCCCTGATAGTTCGCTCCCCTCCCCCCCCCCCCCCTTCTAGTTATCTCAAAGTGTTGGTTTGGCTCCATCCCTCATTGCTCAGAACGTTTCCCTTGCTCTATTGTGAAGACCTCCTGGAACCTCCTTCTCACACTTCTCTGTCATTCTCAGTAAATGAGCCCTGTCCTATCCTTAGTTTCTTCCCGCGTACCTGTTCACCCTCTGAAGTGGCTGTGAAGCAATTTGAGTTTTCTTGAACTGCAATGTCATTTTCAAGCTGTTTTTCCTGCTTCCCTTTTCGAGAGGCCTGACGGCTGAGTGGACAGCGCTCGGGATTCGTAGTCTTAAGGTTCTGGGTTCGATCCCCGGCGGAGGTAGAAACTAAGGTACAGAGTTTCTTTCACTCTGATGCATCTGTTCACCTAGCAGTAAATAGGTATCTGGGAGTTAGACAGCTGCTACGGGCTACTTCCTGGGAGGTGTGTAACAAAAAGGAGGCCTGGTCGAGGACCGGGCCGCGGGGACGCTAAGCCCAGTAATCATCTCAAGATAACTTCAAGATAACCTCAAGATAACCAAGGTAATCTCAAGATAATCTCAAGATAATCTCAAGATAACCTCAAGATTACCTTAAGATAACCCTCAAGATAACCCTCAAGATAACCTCAAGATTACTTAAGATAACCTCAAGATAACGTCAAGATAACATCAAGATAATCTCAAGATAATCTTAAGATAACCTTAAGATAATATCAAGATAACCTCAAAATAACCTCACGATAACCTCAAGATAACAAGATAACCTGAAGATAACAAGATAACCTCAAGATAACCTCACTCTGAGGTACTCAGGCCTGGCTCTCTGGGCAGCCAGTCCTCTCCATCGTTCATAACGGCACTAAACTGTTAAACTAAATAGCCCGAACCTAACCTAACCCAGGACTCACAAATAGAAAACGGGACATCACATCACTTTTGCGAGCCGCCTACCGTTTTTTAACACTAGATTTTGGCCTTAGGGGATTTACACGTCGGAATGCGACGTGGTGTTGGGACGGCCGGGGTGGTCTGGTGCCGCTGTCTGCCTGTCCCCTGGTTGATACCTGGTTGATGGGGTTCTGGGAGTTGTTCTACTGCCCAAGCCCGGCCTGAGGCCAGGCTTGACTTGTGAGAGTTTGGTCCACCAGGCTGTTGCTTGGAGCGGCCCGCAGGCCCACATATACCTGGTTGATGGGGTTCTGGGAGTTGTTCTACTGCCCAAGCCCGGCCCGAGGCCAGGCTTGACTTGTGAGAGTTTGGTCCACCAGGCTGTTGCTTGGAGCGGCCCGCAGGCCCACAGCCCGGTTGGTCCGGTACTTCTGTGTCTTCTTGTGTACTTCTCTTATAAGTTTCTAAGTGTTTTCTTGATGCCTTGCTTCCTTACCATCATAGTTCAACCATGTGCACGTCTGTACATGTGTACACGTGTGTGTGTGTACATGTGTACACGTGAGCACCACGTGTGTGTGAGCATCTGTACAGGTGTAACACACACACAAAAAGGACCTCAATGAACACCTGGTGCACAGAGAACACCAGACAAGGTCTCCAGACACAGGTGTGTGTGGAGATAGACTCAGTGTACGAGGCTGAGGTCACCATATTGATGGAGCGTTCTCGCTTCTTCAGACTTAATACAAGCCAAGAAATGCATCACCATTTTGTACCCATTTTGGGCACCATTTTGTACCCCACTCTGGGCACCATTTGTACCCGCTCTGGGCACCATTTGTACCCACTCTGGGCACCATTTGTACCCACTCTGGGCACCATTTGTACCCACTCTGGGCACCATTTGTACCCACTCTGGGCACAGACGAGGGGCAGGGGAGACGCCTGACTCACTTCCCATAACTTCACTTCCTGACATGATAAAAATCTCGTGTCAGATTATATTCTGTTTGTGCTTGTGGGTGGTGAGGGAGGGGGAGGCGCCCCCTCGTCACTCTGGCTTTACCCCCTCTCGCTAAATGACTTATGAGTGGCTCAAGGACGATGGCCAGAGAGGCACAAGTGCTTGGAGGTTGACCTTGAGCGGTGTTTACACTCACAGTCTCGACCCTGACACACTTAACAGTTATCTCTGAGTAAATAGTCTACCCTCCTCCACCATACTCTACCCTCCTCCACCATACTCTACCCTCCTCCACCATACTCTACCCTCCTCCACCATACTCTACCCTCCTCCACCATACTCTACCCTCCTCCACCATACTCTACCCTCCTCCCCCATACTCTTCCCTCCTCCACCATACTCTACCCTCCTCCACCATACTCTACCCTCCTCCACCATACTCTACCCTCCTCCACCATACTCTACCCTCCTCCACTATACTCTACCCTCCTCCACTATACTCTACCCTCCTCCCCCATACTCTACCCTCCTCCACCATACTCTACCCTCCTCCACCATACTCTACCCTCCTCCACCATACTCTACCCTCCTCCACCATACTCTACCCTCCTCCACCATACTCTTCCCTCCTCCACCATACTCTACCCTCCTCCCCCATACTCTTCCCTCCTCCACCAAACTCTTCCCTCCTCCACCATACTCTACCCTCCTCCACCATACTCTACCCTCCTCCACTATACTCTTCCCTCCTCCACCATACTCTACCCTCCTCCACCATACTCTACCCTCCTCCACCATACTCTACCCTCCTCCCCCATACTCTTCCCTCCTCCACCATACTCTTCCCTCTTCCACCATACTCTACCCTCCTCCACCATACTCTACCCTCCTCCACCATACTCTTCCCTCCTCCACCATACTCTACCCTCCTCCACCATACTCTACCCTCCTCCACCATACTCTACCCTCCTCCACCATACTCTACCCTCCTCCACCATACTCTACCCTCCTCCACCATACTCTACCCTCCTCCCCATACTCTACCCTCCTCCACCATATTCTACCCTCCTCCCCCATACTCTACCCTCCTCCACCATACTCTACCCTCCTCCACCATATTCTACCCTCCTCCACCATACTCTACCCTCCTCCACCATACTCTACCCTCCTCCACCATACTCTACCCTCCTCCACCATATTCTACCCTCCTCCACCATACTCTACCCTCCTCCACCATACTCTACCCTCCTCCACCATACTCTACCCTCCCCCCATACTCTACCCTCCTCCACCATATTCTACCCTCCTCCCCCATACTCTACCCTCCTCCACCATACTCTTCCCTCCTCCACCATACTCTTCCCTCCTCCACCATACTCTACCCTCCTCCCCCATACTCTACCCTCCTCCACCATACTCTTCCCTCCTCCACCATACTCTACCCTCCTCCCCCATACTCTACCCTCCTCCACCATATTCTACCCTCCTCCACCATACTCTACCCTCCTCCCCCATACTCTACCCTCCTCCACCATATTCTACCCTCCTCCCCCATACTCTACCCTCCTCCACCATACTCTTCCCTCCTCCACCATACTCTACCCTCCTCCACCATACTCTACCCTCCTCCACCTTATTCTACCCTCCTCCACCATACTCTACCCTCCTCCACCATACTCTACCCTCCTCACCCATACTCTTTCCTCCTCCACCATACTCTACCCTCCTCCACCATACTCTACCCTCCTCCACCATACTCTACCCTCCTCCACCATACTCTTCCCTCCTCCACCATACTCTTCCCTCCTCCACCATACTCTACCCTCCTCCCCCATACTCTACCCTCCTCCACCATACTCTTCCCTCCTCCACCATATTCTACCCTCCTCCACCATACTCTACCCTCCTCCACCATACTCTTCCCTCCTCCACCATACTCTACCCTCCTCCCCCATACTCTACCCTCCTCCACCATACTCTACCCTCCTCCACCATACTCTTCCCTCCTCCACCATACTCTACCCTCCTCCCCCATACTCTACCCTCCTCCACCATACTCTTCCCTCCTCCACCATATTCTACCCTCCTCCACCATACTCTACCCTCCTCCACCATACTCTTCCCTCCTCCACCATACTCTACCCTCCTCTCCCATACTCTACCCTCCTCCACCATATTCTACCCTCCTCCCCCATACTCTACCCTCCTCCACCATACTCTACCCTCCTCCACCATATTCTACCCTCCTCCACCATACTCTACCCTCCTCCACCATACTCTACCCTCCTCCACCATACTCTACCCTCCTCCACCATATTCTACCCTCCTCCACCATACTCTTCCCTCCTCCACCATACTCTACCCTCCTCCCCATACTCTCCCCTCCACCATACTCTACCCTCCTCCCCCATACTCTTTCCTCCTCCACCATACTCTACCCTCCTCCACCATACTCTTCCCTCCTCCACCATACTCTACCCTCCTCCACCATACTCTTCCCTCCTCCACCATACTCTACCCTCCTCCCCCATACTCTACCCTCCTCCACCATACTCTACCCTCCTCCACCATATTCTACCCTCTTCCACCATACTCTACCCTCCTCCACCATACTCTACCCTCCTCCCCATACTCTCCCCTCCACCATACTCTACCCTCCTCCACCATACTCTACCCTCCTCCCCATACTCTACCCTCCTCCCCATACTCTCCCCTCCACCATACTCTACCCTCCTCCACCATACTCTACCACCCTCCTCCACCATACTCTACCCTCCTCCACCATACTCTACCCTCCTCCCCATACTCTCCCCTCCACCATATTCTACCCTCTTCCACCATACTCTACCCTCCTCCACCATACTCTACCTTCCTCCCCATACTCTCCCCTCCACCATACTCTACCCTCCTCCACCATACTCTACCACCCTCCTCCACCATACTCTACCCTCCTCCACCATACTCTACCCTCCTCCCCATACTCTACCCTCCTCAACCATATTCTACCCTCCTCCACCATACTCTGCCCTCCTCCACCATACTCTACCCTCCTCCCTCATACTCTACCCTCCTCCCCAATACTCTACCCTCCTCCACCATACTCTACCCTCCTCCACCATACTCTACCCTCCTCCACCATACTCTACCCTCCTCCACCATACTCTTCCCTCCTCCACCATACTCTACCCTCCTCCACCATACTCTACCCTCCTCCACCATACTCTACCCTCCTCCACCATACTCTACCCTCATCCACCATACTCTACCCTCCTCCACCATACTCTACCCTCCTCCACCATACTCTACCCTCCTCCCCATACTCTCCCCTCCACCATACTCTAATCTCCTCCACCATACTCTACCCTCCTCCCCATACTCTCCCCTCCACAATACTCTACCCTCCTCCACCATACTCTACCCTCCTCCACCATACTCTACCCTCCTCCCCATGCTCTACCCTCCTCCACCATATTCTACCCTCCTCCACCATACTCTACCCTCCTCCACCATACTCTACCCTCCTCCCCCATACTCTACCCTCCTCCCCCATACTCTACCCTCCTCCACCATACTCTACCCTCCTCCACCATACTCTACCCTCCTCCACCATACTCTACCCTCCACCATACTCTTCCCTCCTCCACCATACTCTACCCTCCTCCACCATACTCTACCCTCCTTCACCATACTCTACCATCATCCACCATACTCTACCCTCCTCCACCATACTCTACCCTCCTCCCCCATACTCTACCCTCCTCCACCATACTCTACCCTCCTCCACCATACTCTACCCTCCTCCCCCATACTCTTCCCTCCTCCCCATACTCTACCCTCCTCCCCATACTCTACCCTCCTCCACCATACTCAACCCTCCTCCACCATACTCTTCCCTCCTCCACCATACTCTACCCTCCTCCCCCATACTCTACCCTCCTCCACCATACTCTTCCCTCCTCCACCATACTCTTCCCTCCTCCCCCATACTCTACCCTCCTCCACCATACTCTACCCTCCTCCACCATACTCTTCCCTCCTCCACCATACTCTTCCCTCCTCCACCATACTCTTCCCTCCTCCCCCATACTCTTCCCTCCTCCCCATACTCTACCCTCCTCCACCATACTCTACCCTCATCCACCATACTCTACCCTCCTCCCCCATACTCTACCCTCATCCACCATACTCTTCCCTCCTCCACCATACTCTACCCTCATCCACCATACTCTACCCTCCTCCACCATACTCTACCCTCCTCCCCATACTCTACCCTCCTCCCCATACTCTACCCTCCTCCACCATACTCTACCCTCCTCCACCATACTCTTCCCTCCTCCACCATACTCTACCCTCCTCCCCATACTCTACCCTCCTCCCCATACTCTACCCTCCTCCACCATACTCTACCCTCATCCACCATACTCTACCCTCCTCCCCCATACTCTACCCTCCTCCACCATACTCTGCCCTCCTCCCCATACTCTACCCTCATCCACCATACTCTTCCCTCCTCCCCCATACTCTACCCTCATCCACCATACTCTTCCCTCCTCCCCATACTCTACCCTCCTCCACCATACTCTTCCCTCCTCCCCATACTCTACCCTCCTCCACCATACTCTACCCTCCTTCACCATACTCTTCCCTCCTCCCCATACTCTACCCTCCTCCACCATACTCTACCCTCCTCCCCATACTCTACCCTCATCCACCATACTCTTCCCTCCTCCCCCATACTCTACCCTCATCCACCATACTCTACCCTCCTCCCCCATACTCTTCCCTCCTCCACCATACTCTTCCCTCCTCCCCCATACTCTACCCTCCTCCCCCATACTCTTCCCTCCTCCCCCATACTCTTCCCTCCTGCACCATACTCTTCCCTCCTCCCCCATACTCTTCCCTCCTCCCCCATACTCTACCCTCCTCCCCCATACTCTTCCCTCCTCCCCCATACTCTTCCCTCCTCCACCATACTCTTCCCTCCTCCCCCATACTCTTCCCTCCTCCCCCATACTCTTCCCTCCTCCCCCATGCTCTTCCCTCCTCCCCCATACTCTACCCTCCTCCCCCATACTCTTCCCTCCTCCCCCATACTCTTCCCTCCTGCACCATACTCTTCCCTCCTCCCCCATACTCTTCCCTCCTCCCCCATACTCTACCCTCCTCCCCCATACTCTTCCCTCCTCCCCCATACTCTTCCCTCCTCCACCATACTCTTCCCTCCTCCCCCATACTCTTCCCTCCTCCCCCATACTCTTCCCTCCTCCCCCATACTCTTCCCTCCTCCACCATACTCTTCCCTCCTCCCCCATACTCTTCCCTCCCATGACATCACCCTAACAAGAGAAATGTTGAACAAAAATACCTGTATAATAGATAAAACCCAAGATGTAAGAAGATTACAAATTCTTGAAGCAATTCACATAAGAATAGAACAACCTACCATGAACACCCAAATCACGGAACTATTTACTCTACCCACCATGAGAGTAGGGACAAGACCAGAACATAACGATGCCAACACAGAAGACACTGTTCAACATGTAAACCCCACATTGTTTGAGTTAGGAAAACACTTTTTGTCAAATGTTGATACTGTTCTTAAAAGATTTCCCCATTTTGCACCCGCAAGATAACGTAAGCTTTTAAGGGTTGATAAATGTTAATCTTCTTGTTTGAGGAGCTGTTCACTTGAGACAGTTAAGCAAGTCCCAGCTGTGTCTGGGTACAAGTGACAGGATGAACAACCCAGCGGGTTTTCTTCCTATTGGGGAGTGTTGTACATGCTGCTATGGCGGTGTGTCAACTCACAAGTTGAGTGGCGCTGCCCAATAAACTCGCCCCTCGGGGCAAAATTTAACAAAAAAAAAAATTTAACCTGATTAATCTTTGTATGTGCTTCGTTCCCTATTTTCCGCTTGCCTTATTCCTTTATTCTATTTGTTTTTCCACCTGAGCCCGTACTGGTATAAATCTAAGGCGATTTGTAATGTCTTGTCACTTGAGAATGAACCATGTAGGTTCGAAACGTTGTGCAATTGTATAGTAAATATAATACATTCTATTGTTATTTACTTTTTTCTTCACCTCGAAACGAACATGACTTTTGGAGAACTCCAAAACTAAACCCCGATGCAAGAACACTAGTTAGAGGGATAGAAGCCCTAAACCAGAAGATAGTTAATACAGAATATACTGTCATATTCAATGACAGAATATATATATATATATATATATACATATACACAGGCTTCGTGTCCCAGACAACAGGAATTAAATTTATTATTCATGAATGCACGGTAGTGTGGTGCACCATTGCTTGCTGGAGCAGTAACCAGTCGACGCTTGCAATGGGCCGTACACAGTTGCAGGCCCACATTGTGGACCCTGGTTTGATGCCCTGACTTGCCCCTCACGGCATAACTCAGTACATAAAAGATTACATACCGAGGATGATAGAGCATAGGTGAGGTTCACAAATAAACTCTCCCATTGACTTCCTGGTAAATATATATGTGTTTTATATGTAATATAAATACATGAAAGGATGGTGACAGTGTCTCAACTACATTACTTTATTTTTCAGAGTTGTTATTGAAATAGTTTTAATGGAAGGGATTTGAAAAATTAGGAAATGTATGTAATTGGAGATAAATATAATAACTCATTATTATTAATAATATTATTGCTATTATTATCGGCTCTATTATAAACAGTAGACAATGATCTCACCAAAATGTAAAAAGTCTAATAATAATTCTTACCCTTTAAACCTCGAAAAACGATTATGTGTGTATTCTATTGGCTCTATGGATTGAATAGTTGGGTCTGTGTCTATTCGAGATTGGAAGGAGAGAGAGATAGATAGAAAACAAGAGAGAGAGAGAGAGAGAGACGTTCAGAGAACAAAAGACGGACAGAGACCCGGGCAGCGCCGGGCACCATTCCTCTATACAATAAAAGAATGCAAATAACGTAGAACCAAAGTATAAATAAAAAAAAAAACAATAGATTAATAAAATCTGGAGCAGGTTATGTGATCAATAGCTACATTGAGGGACAGACTTGGTGTCAAGCCTTTGAAGGACTGACTTAGTCTTTAGCCTTCGAGAGACAAGCATTGTGTTAAGACTTTTACAAGGTAAATATAATTTATTAGATATCATGGGTATAGAGGATGAAGTATTCAGCAGAGTCTGGCTTCAGCAGACACCATATCTGCTGTTGAGCAGCAAGTTAGTTCTGCCTGTGTCGAGGTGCCAGAGATCTCAATCCCTCATTTCCATTCATCTAAGATCTGTGAGACATTACTAATTATGATCTGTGAGACATTACTAATTATGATCTGTGAGACATTACTAATTATGATCTGTGAGACATTACTAATTATGATCTGTGAGACATTACTAATTATGATCTGTGAGACATTACTAATTATGATCTGTAAGACATTACTAATTAGTGCTGAGATCACGAAATGAGGACCTGCACCCTCGCCGTCACCAACCAGCAAGAGACTGTTGCAGTAAGATGAAGAAGCAAGCTTCACGAGACAGTAACAAGAGAGAGAGATGAAGAAGCAAGCTTCACGAGACAGTAACAAGAGAGAGATGAACAAGCAAGCTTCACGAGACGGTAACAAGAGAGAGAGATGAACAAGCAAGCTTCACGAGACAGTAACAAGAGAGAGACATGAACAAGCAAGCTTCACGAGACAGTAACAAGAGAGAGAGAGATGAACAAGCAAGCTTCACGAGACAGTAACGAGAGAGAGACATGAACAAGCAAGCTTCACGAGACAGTAACAAGAGAGAGATGAACAAGCAAGCTTCACGAGACAGTAACAAGAGAGAGATGAAGAAGCAAGCTTCACGAGACAGTAACAAGAGAGAGATGAAGAAGCAAGCTTCACGAGACAGTAACAAGAGAGAGAGATGAACAAGCAAGCTTCACGAGACAGTAACAAGAGAGAGAGAGATGAACAAGCAAGCTTCACGAGACGGTAACAAGAGAGAGATGAAGAAGCAAGCTTCACGAGACAGTAACAAGAGAGAGATGAAGAAGCAAGCTTCACGAGACAGTAACAAGAGAGAGATGAACAAGCAAGCTTCACGAGACAGTAACAAGAGAGAGATGAAGAAGCAAGCTTCACGAGACAGTAACAAGAGAGAGAGATGAAGAAGCAAGCTTCACGAGACAGTAACAAGAGAGAGAGAGATGAACAAGCAAGCTTCACGAGACGGTAACAAGAGAGAGACATGAACAAGCAAGCTTCACGAGACGGTAACAAGAGAGAGAGAGATGAACAAGCAAGCTTCACGAGACAGTAACGAGAGAGAGACATGAACAAGCAAGCTTCACGAGACAGTAACAAGAGAGAGATGAACAAGCAAGCTTCACGAGACAGTAACAAGAGAGACATGAACAAGCAAGCTTCACGAGACAGTAACAAGAGAGAGATGAAGAAGCAAGCTTCACGAGACAGTAACAAGAGAGACATGAACAAGCAAGCTTCACGAGACAGTAACAAGAGAGAGAGATGAACAAGCAAGCTTCACGAGACAGTAACAAGAGAGAGAGAGATGAACAAGCAAGCTTCACGAGACAGTAACAAGAGAGAGAGAGATGAAGAAGCAAGCTTCACGAGACAGTAACAAGAGAGACATGAACAAGCAAGCTTCACGAGACAGTAACAAGAGAGAGAGATGAACAAGCAAGCTTCACGAGACAGTAACAAGAGAGAGAGATGAAGAAGCAAGCTTCACGAGGCAGTAACAAGAGAGAGAGATGAAGAAGCAGGCCCCGGGGGTCTTCCACACCGTCATCTCACTCGACGTGGCTCCTGAGAGTGGCTCTGACCATCCAGGACTCTTGGCGGCTCTTAACTCACACACTTTTTGGTAATTTGTGTTAAGATATGAGAACATGTCTGGCTGGTGCTCTTAAGGCTGGTGCTCTTAAGGCTGGTGCTCTTAAGGCTGGTGCTCTTAAGGCTGGTGCTTAAGACACACAGGTGTCTGCTGGAACTCACCCTCCAGGTGTCTGCTGGAACACACCCTCCAGGTGTCTGCTGGAACACACCCTCCAGGTGTCTGCTGGAACTCACCCTCCAGGTGTCTGCTGGAACTCACCCTCCAGGTGTCTGCTGGAACTCACCCTCCAGGTGTCTGCTGGAACTCACCCTCCAGGTGTCTGCTGGAACACACACCCTCCAGGTGTCTGCTGGAACTCACCCTCCAGGTGTCTGCTGGAACTCACCCTCCAGGTGTCTGCTGGAACACATCCTCCAGGTGTCTGCTGGAACACACCCTCCAGGTGTCTGCTGGAACACCCTCCAGGTGTCTGCTGGAACACACCCTCCAGGTGTCTGCTGGAACACACCCTCCAGGAGTCTGCTGGAACACACCCTCCAGGTGTCTGCTGGAACATACATCCTCCAGGTGTCTGCTGGAACACACCCTCCAGGTGTCTGCTGGAACACACCCTCCAGGTGTCTGCTGGAACACACCCTCCAGGTATCTGCTGGAACTCACCCTCCAGGTGTCTGCTGGAACTCACCCTCCAGGTGTCTGCTGGAACACACCCTCCAGGTGTCTGCTGGAACACACCCTCCAGGTGTCTGCTGGAACACACCCTCCAGGTGTCTGCTGGAACACACACCCTCCAGGTGTCTGCTGGAACTCACCCTCCAGGTGTCTGCTGGAACACACCCTCCAGGTGTCTGCTGGAACACACCGTACAGGTGTCTGCTGGAACTCACCCTCCAGGTGTCTGCTGGAACACACCCTCCAGGTGTCTGCTGGAACACACACCCTCCAGGTGTCTGCTGGAACTCACCCTCCAGGTGTCTGCTGGAACTCACCCTCCAGGTGTCTGCTGGAACACACCGTACAGGTGTCTGCTGGAACACACCCTCCAGGTGTCTGCTGGAACACACCCTCCAGGTGTCTGCTGGAACTCACCCTCCAGGTGTCTGCTGGTAACTTTCTCCTCCTTTCTCTTAATTATTCTGTCTTCTTGTCTGTTTCTCCTACACATCTTTGATGCTGCTTCTCTCCCTTTTCCTCTCCCTTTCTCTCTCTCTCTCCCTTTCTCTCTCCCTCCCTCTCTCTCCATCTCCCTCTTCCTCTTCCTTCTTCATCTTCTCTCTGTTTGTTTCCATCTTTACTCTCCAGACGATCTCCTCTGGTCTCTCTCACTCTCCTACTTCCTCTCGTCTGCCTCTCTCACTGCATTTCTCCTCTTTCTCTTCCACCTTTATAATCTCGTGTCTCCCCTCTCACCTTCCCTTCTTGCTTTCTCCCTTCCCTTCCCATTTTACAAATTAACTTCCCTTCTTACTCTTTCCATCATCTGGCTTCTTGTATCCTTATATCCTCGCTCCCTCTCTCTCTCTGTCTGTCTATTTCTCTCTCTCTCTCTCTCTCTCTCTCTCTCTCTCTCTCTCTCTCTCTCTCTCTCTCTCTCTCTCTCTCTCTCTCTCTCTCTCTCTCTCTCCTCTCCCTCCTCTCCCTCGCCCTCTCTCTCTCTCTCTCTCTCCCCCTCTCAGCTAAGAAAGCAGAGGGCAATCAGCAATCCTTCTTAATTAACACTTAGCACTTGGTGACCCATTTTGATCCTTGTGGAAGACCACGAGGGGATGGGATTGAGGACGAAGCCATTATAAACACAAGAGGGAGGACTAATGAAGAGCAGCAAGAGAGGCCCCACGTGAGGTAAAGTATTCAGCCAGGGGAGGGGAGACGAGCCAGTCACCCTACGAGCCAGAATCACTACACTTGTGGGAAAAACCAGCTGGGATTGATATGACAGGAGACTACCAGGGACTTGTACTGAACTAAATTAAAAATTACTGTCTGCGAATTAATTCAACTAAATCTCTAGCTAGGGTTGTAAATCCTAGCTCCTCTTTTCCTAATGACAGATTGTGGGCTGTAAGGGACAGATGGGGTGAATGAATTAGTTGATAGGTTGATTGAAGATCCACAGTCCACCTGCCAACAGGTATGTCACATCAGCTTGTATTTTATACAAGGATAAGATTTAATAAATTCAGTTATATGACTGAACACTGGCTCTGTTTAAATCAGAGATTTAAACATGTACATAGTCCAGCCTAGCACCATAACTATTAACAGCCAATATATTCTTATACTATAAACAACAATTCAAATTGTAAAAGTATAATAAATGACTTTAAATGTAGTCTAAGTACTGTTAACTAAGTACTAGAAATTTTATTCAATTAAATGAACTTATATGATAACTTAAAAAATAACTAAGCAAGCAATTGTTAACTTAATTTATATATTCAAGTATATATGCAATGTATTTATATTCAATTTATATGATTAGGTATAGTCAGCCTGACTGAATCTCTTCCAACACCATGGACACTTATGAGGTCTTGTTTACTTATTGCGACTGAATCATTTCTTACAATGGACACTCATGAGGTCTAGTGCTTGGATAAGATTCTACTGCTACACTACTATATTAATAAACTTACTAAGGTATGAGGCGTTGCCTCGCTTTATAACCGACAGACAGACTTATATAGAATATTAAAGTCACACAAGCATACAATTGGCCAATTATATACCAAAATAACCTCAATATACTTCTCTGCTTGCCGGGTGCCTGTCTGACAGTGTGCCAGACTGGATAACTCTCTTGTCGCGAGTTTAGGCATGATATTTTATATAACAGGTTATATATCTGGGTTCTCTACCCATAGAAACTTAGTGAAGTCTCTATCTTCTTCCTGCAAGCCAACTCTTAGAAAGGTCTTACTAATATCTGCTGAAAATACATATTTGTTAAGTCTAAACTTCAACAGTATGTCATACAATTTCTGAGTTAGACTTGGACCTGTTTGCAAACAATCATTTAGACTGGTTCCTTGGGGTCCAGATTTAGAGCTACAATTAAAAACTATCCGTAAAGGAGTCGTTTTGATTCTCTCATTACAGCCATGTGTGGTAAAAAGTGGCCTGTTTGCTTATTGTCGTGTTTCACGACTTCGATGAATTTATTCTTTAATTGTTGAGCAATAATCTCATGATAGAGTTTTAAATGCTTAGGCTTTTTTCTTAGCTTTGCTAATTGAGATTTAAATTGACTGTAAGCCATGTGATAGTTGGTAGGTAAGGTTTTATGGTTGATTTTCCATGGTAGCCTTACCCAGTACTGTCCATCATGGTACTGTACAGTTTCTAAGTATTGATTGCATGCACAGACATCATCAGGACTTGGTTATTCAGGAATTATTCCTATGGCATCAAGTTCCCACAATTGATGTACAGATTCCAATCCATCATCAATCATGTGGGGGATATTAAGTGGTGACTGTTCTTTGCCTAGTCAAGCCACGATTACAGTTTCTGTATGATGTGATTTTTCAAGAATTGAAGGTTCAAGATCTAGTATAGGTCCTGTCATCAATATGCCTCCTGCTAATTTGAGTATATTCATACCCATAGATTCTTCTGATCCCAGAATGAATCGATGATAGTAGTCAGCTCCAATCAGGATTCTGATATTCCCTATGTAGTCAGAATCGAGCAGAGGCTCTGCTAATTGGATTCCTTTTTCTTTTAGGAATTTAATTGTGGCTGTCAGTCCAGTCTCTTCCATTTCAGTAAGCATTTTATCAACTGCTATGGCTTCGGCTGTCCTTTGGGATGTACCTAGACAGACATTGAGTTGAACTACCGGAAAGGTTCTACGACCTGAATTGGTATAAAACCCTGATATGGATGTAGATACTTGCTTTGAAGATTTAAGTTGTAAATCTTCTGCCATCTTTTTACTGATAAAGGTTTTCTGTGACCCTTGATCAAAAAAGCCTCTATTTTGAATACAAATTCCTTGATTGCATAATTCTAGCTGTGCAGTAGGTAATATGGCTGTTGTAACAATTTCTGTATCTAAGTCGTTGACATTACTCATTAAATTTTTAAATTTAAATTTTGCCCCGAGGGGCGAGTTTATTGGGCAGCGCCACTCATCTTGTGAGTGAACATACCGCCATAGCAGAATGTACAACACTCCCCAATAGGAAGAAAACCCGCTGGGTTGTTCATCCTGTCACTTGTACCCAGACACAGCTGGGACTTGCTTAACTGTCTCAAGTGAACAGCTCCTCAAACAAGAAGATTAACATTTATCAACCCTTAAAAGCTTACGTTATCTTGCGGGTGCAAAATGGGGAAATCTTTTAAGAACAGTATCAATATTTGACAAATAGTGTTTTCCTAACTCAAACAATGTGGGGTTTATTACTCTACAGTTATTCCTAATGTCTCTCAGGTGTTCACATTCACGTAGATAGTGGTCCAGGCGGTGTCCATCACTCTCACCACAGATTCTGCAACTTCGCTGATCAACTGTTGTTTCCATTCCAAATCTCCATGGATATTTGTATCCAAGACGGATTCTCGCTATTACAGATTCTCTCCCTCGTCGTCCTCCTCTTCGGCCATACTGATTGGGATTGCCAGCTGCAACCATGTTGTACCATCGTACAGATTCACTGGTTTGTGCTTCTATCCTCCTTTCCTCAGTTACCTTGTCACGGTGATGTTGCCTGATAATACCTCTAATTTGTAGTTGAGTCTTGGGTATGAAGTATTCAATATGGTCTCCTTCAGCGCCTTCAGCAGCCAGCACATCTGCTCGTTCATTCCCACATATTCCAACATGGGAGGGGATCCACAGAAACTTGATGACTCTTCCCTGATTGGTAAGTACTCTCACAGCTCTCTTGATTTCAGCGACTATTGCAAGATTTTCTGCCTGATTTTTACTTAGGCTTTGCAGTGCTGCTTTTGAATCGGTGCAAATCACTGCACCATTAGTGTTCCGTTCAAGAAACCTTAACGCCATAACAATGGCAGTTAGCTCTGCTTGCGTTGCAGAGGCATAGTTCTCAATACGTGCTTTTTCTTCATTTCTGCGTTGGAAGGTATTATCCTTGATTACCGTGTATGCTGCACCAGCCCTGCCATTGATAGGATTAGATGACCCGTCAGTGTAGATTTGATCTAGTTCATCTCCGGCTTCTTTATAAATGTCCTCGAGATACTTGTGCCTCATTTCTTGTGGTATCATGTTGGATTTTTTCATTGCCATTTCATTGATGATGATCTTGTATGAGTCATCCTCCCAGGGAGGTAACCTCTCTACAGGCAGGAGCTCACGGGCTTGCTCAAGCAGGTGAAGCTCTTCAAGGTAGCAGACTGATCTGTGATGCCATTTTTTGCTTCTCCTGTTTCCCCCTGAAAGTAGCACAGAGCTCAGTTTTTTCTTGGCAATATCATTGTAATGGGGATCTCTGGCTATCCTAATTGCAAGCTTAGCATTCAGCTCCTGAATTCTGCTTTTAATACTGGGAAGGGACAACTCCTCTCGTAGATTAGACGTTTTGGCAGTTCTTGGGACTCCAAGAATGATTGTCATGGCTTCATTTTGAATGCTTTCAAGCCTTTTCATATCGCTTTGGGAGTAGGTGCACAGTACTGGTGCGGCATAGTCTATGGTGGAGCGCACATAGGCTGTGTACATCATTTTGAGCACGGCAATAGAGGCTCCATGTCCATTCCAGGTCATAGCTTTCAGTGTCCTGAGTCGACTTTTGCATGTTCCTATGAGTTGACTGAGCTCCTCTTTCTTTCCCTTGTTAGAGCCTACAGTGACGCCAAGGTACCGATAGTGGTCAACCCATTTAAGTGTTACATCATTAATTTGCAGTTCTTCATTTGCTCTCCGCTTGTGATGGGAGTATGCCTTCGTCTTGTTTGTGGAGAGAGTGAAACCGAGCTCAATACATTTCCTTCCGAGGAGTTCAATGGACTGTTCAATTTTTCCCAAGGTGGGAGCTTGTATTAGGACATCATCTGCATATCCCACTTGTTGTGTTCCTTCCGGAAAATCAATATTTGCAATGGCGTTCATAAGTACATTGAATAGTGTAGGGCTTAAGACTCCGCCTTGGGGGGTCCCGAGTTCCATATTCATTGTTCTGGAGACTGCTCCATTGAAGCAAACCTTGGCTTTCCTTCCTGTGAGGTAGTCTTCAACCCATTTCATGAGTCTCCCCTTGACACCCATGCATGCAAGCTCGTCCAGGATCGCAATCCCCTGTGCTTTGTCAAAGGCTCCTTTGATGTCAACAAATACAGAGTACCTAGCCGTGTCATTAACCAAGTAATTAACTATACAATTTGCTGTGCTCCGTCCTTTAACAAATCCATTGACCCCCTCCCCTAACCTGCCTATTTTGTGCAACAGTCGGTTTAGGATGATCCTTTCAAGCATCTTGCAAGTGCATGACACGAGACTGATAGGTCTGTAATTACCAGGGTCATTAGGCTTCGGTATGGGAATAATTATTGCGTGTTTCCATTGTGTGGGCAACACTCCACTTAGGAATGACTTGTTAAACAGGTGGAGTAGTGGATTCCCAGACACTTCACACAGTGCATTGAGTATGTCGTAGGTGACGCCATCTTCACCAGGTGCTGTACTTTTCCCCTTTTTCATAGCGCCCCTTACTTCTTGGGCTGTGATTGGTTCCCCATACTCGTCATCACTAGACAGTGCTCTTGTTATCCTAATTCTTCTGTCATCATGTCGCAGGAGCTGTTCCCTGCTGATTTCTGCAGGGAGGGAGGAGGAGGATGCTGCATCACTCCACTTGTAAATTAGTTCCTCAGCCTTACCCTGGGGGTCTTTGTGAGCCGCAGGCCGGGCTCTGCCCCCCTTAGCTATCTGAATTTTTGCCCACACTTGTCTTGCAGATGTTTCCCGTCCAATAGAGCTAGTGAACTCAAGCCATTGTCTTTCCCGCTCTTTAATCTTCTCTTCCCTGGCTACTTGACACACAGTTTTAAACAACTCTTGGTTACTTTCAGTGGGATGTCTCCGGTACTCTCTACTCATGTCTCGCACATTTGCGTTAAGCATCTTTATGTAATCATTCTCATACCATTTTATTTTCTTCCTCTGAGGGTTACTTCGCCCAGGCGTACGGCGCGGAACTCTTAGACAGCTCTCAATTTGGTGGTTAAGGTCATCAACAAATGTGTCAATGTCTTCTGGGATTTGGTATTCCGTGAACCAGTCACTCATCCTGTTTATGAAGTGCGGCCTCATATCTGGTCCGAGTGATAACCTTTTTCTTTTATTTGTCTCTTTCCTTCTCTTGCTCATGTCGACGGTGGTAATCAGTGCCCAATGGTCACTACATAAACTGTGCACAATGTGTGTACTGGCATCCGTGTCCTGTGCATTCAGCAGGAGAGCATAATCTAATCTTCCTCCTCTGAGGTGAGTTGGCTGTTCATCACCCAGGACCCTAAGGTTTTCACTTCCCCTGACAAAGAGTGACAGTTTCCGTCCATTGACATTGGGCTGATGACAGTTGGCCCCAAAGTGTGGATGTCTGGCATTAAGGTCACCAACCAGCAGGGTAGGTTCTTCATTAACAAACTCAGGCAGTGCGTCAAGGTCAAGTTTACTATGTGGCACATATAGGTTGATTATATGTAGGGCATTATTGTTTAAGTAAAGGGTTACTCCCAGTGATTCAAACTCATCCCCCATGTGCAGGTCATCAATAATCTGTGCGGGAATGTTGTTATTTACAAAAGTGATGAGACCCCGTTTTCTTTCCCCATGTGGCAGGGAGAACTTGCGATAACCGCTGAACCTTGGGTTGAAGTCATCACCTACCATTGTCTCCTGTAGCACTATGACGTCAGTTTGGTGTTCACGAGCGTATTGTATGATGTCATTAATTCTATTGCGAACGCCATTGCAGTTCCATTGTAGGATAGTGAGACTTTCTTCAGCGTGGTTATCCATTGTGGAGGTGTTGGTCATCAGATGTACTGTGTGCGGTGTTGTTGCTGGTGAGAGTGTGTTCACTGGTGGTGTTGTATGTGGTGTTGCACCACCGTCATGTGCTGATGGTACTGTTTGTATGGGTGCCAGTGGTCAATGGTGTTGTGTTCACTGGTGGTGGTGTGTTCACTGGTGGTGCTGTTGTGTTCACTGGTGGTGTTGCGTTCACTGGTGGTGTTGCGTTCACTGGTGGTGCTGTTGGTGGTGTTGTGTTCACTGGTGGTGTTGTGTTCACTGGTGGTGTTGTGTTCACTGGTGGTGCTGTTGGTGGTGTTGTGTTCACTGGTGGTGTTGTGTTCACTGGTGGTGGTGTGTTCACTGGGTCGCACTGAGTTCACTTGGGTAGCACTGAGTTTGCTGTTATGTGCCGTGGCTCGTGTTGCATCCTCATGCACCAAGTTGCAACCTGCTGAACTCGCCTGAGGCAACTTCAGGCCCTGCAGAATGTGAAGTATGTCCTCCTGGGTCTTCTGGATTGTACATAGGGTATTCTCAAGTTTATTTTGCTTGCTTATTAGTTCTTGCATGAGTGGGTGATTTTTTATCATGTGGGTAATCATTGCTTCCATATCGGGCGGCATTGTTTTATCTGGTCCCAGTGAGGTGTTGACTGGTGAGTGGGGAGGGGGAGTGGTAGGGTGGGGGAAGGGAGGGTCGCCTGAGAGGCGGAAGGGCTGGTTGACTGGGAGGCGTTAGGGGGTATGGGTGATGAGGCAGGAATGGTGTTGTTGGGTGGGGTAGGGTTGGGGTTAGCGAGGGAGATAAGGTTGGGGTTAGTGAGTGGGGTTGAGGTAAGTTGGTTTGTGTGAGAAATGGGGTCTGGGCCTATGCGGGGTGGTGGTGGGTCACTCCACCACTACCCCAGGCTGGTGTCTGCCTACTGGAGGCTGGACCCTGGCTTGCTGTGGTACTGTTCACGGAGCCATTCCCGCCCCTGTTTACTGGTCATTACCGGACATTACTCATTACTGGACACCAGACATTACTCATTACTGTGCAGAATTGCACGGCTGTTGTGGTATTATCATATTTTGGCTTTGCCTGAGATGCAGGTTGATTATTGAATGTCTGTGATCTGGATTGAGTGTTGATATCACCACAGAGTGCTATGTGATGTACACTTTTATGACAATATTGGCAGTTCTGTGATTGAGTGTTACATCCACTTGTATCATGCTTCCGTAAACAACGGATGCACCTATTGAGAGATTTCAGTCGATTGATTTGACTGGCATGGTCTTCATAAACTGTGCATTGATAAATGGTATGTGCTTCTTGACAGAATAAACATTTTGGGGCACTTGCAGCTCCTTTTGTCTTATCTGTCTTGGGAGCTTGATTTCCTACAGTTCTGTTAACTGTGGGGGACATAGCATAAGAGCCAACATTCCTCTGTTTCCACTTTGCAGAAGAGGAGTTTTGTTGCCTTGATTTTTGACTGCCAGTTTGGACATTTTTGTTTTTGTTCATGGATTCACCTTTGGGGATTTTTTCTTGTGATATGATATTGTTACAAATATGCAACACTTGTAGGCAAGTAATTACATGCAAGTAGTTCATACAAGCATGTAACACTTGTTCTCCTCCAAGGATTTCCTTAAAGGATGAATTGTATCTGTAATAATGTGTATCTACATTATTCATGATGTGATGAAGCATTTTGCTTTTGCTTTTCTTGGCTTTGCCTTTTCTATTAAGTAATTTTCTTTGAGATGCTTGATTAACTTCAGATTTTCTGAGGCTGATTTCACTCCAGTGAAAGCATGAGATTAGGTGATCAAGACTATATTCTTGGATTAAGATAGTTATCTTAGATGAATGATAATACTTGAATTGACATTGTCAATGGGCTGTTAGCCTTTCAGATTGTAGATTAGTAATGAGGGGCTGTTTAGCCATTCAGATTGTGATGTGAGATTAAGATTGGTCTTAATCCCCAATGGTAGACTATTGTAGCCAAGTGATGATGACATTTGTCTATCACCTGATTTAAATGGTCTGTAGGCTGTAGATTCAAGTGATTTTTTAGACACTTTGTGTCCTTTTCTTTCCTGTTTCAGCAGCTGGTGGAATACTGTTAGCCATTTTGACCTTTTCCGAGTTTCGGAGATTCCGAGATATTTTCTTTTTTCTGATAAATATGTATGATGTTAATGTATTTTGATAAATGAGCTTTCCTGTCTACTTAGGTAATGATTCCAAAGATCGTCCTTCTTTTCCTCCCTGGAATCTGGTTGTAGTAGGTGCTCAATTATCAAAAGTACTGTAATAATTTGGTTTGTGGGCCGAATGCACGAACTTCGTAAATCCTGTAATAATTTTTTAAAAATAGTAAATGGCACTATTTTTGCAAAGTCATTACAAGATCTGTTACCCTAACAGTTGTTTGATAAAATACAGTTGAATGCCTACTGGTTTTACCTGTAATAGGGTTTGATACAGTTGATTATGGTTAGATTGTAATGAAATACTCCTACAGTGATAAAAACACTTTTAAAGAATATTATGTAATGAACAGCTCTGAAAATCAGTTGATTAGAGATAATGCTAGATAATACACTTAAATATGTATGTAATGTTACCACAAGTGAGGTAGATAATGGTATTTATGATTAAGATGCAGTTGTGTCTGTGACACTGATATACTCAAGTACTGTGGGTTTTTTTTAACACAGAACAGTATTAGTATGCTATGAATGCTTACTAGTTAATGGATATAGTGGCTTAAGCCACTGCAAACAATTTGTTTACTTAGATATATAGCTATGATAAATATTGGCTGATAGCTAGGTTAGGTTAGAATATGTAAAAATTTATTCCAATGCAAAATCAAGAAGTTTCTTATGTATTTGCTATTGAAATATAATCTAATTTCTAGACTATCTAGGTTTAAGAATAATTATCTAGGTACGAAGGACCAACAATATCTAGGTTCAAAGGACCAAAAATGGGGGAAAAACCTGCTGGGATTGATATGAGAGAAGACTACCAGGGACTCTTACTGAACTAAATTAAAAATTACTGTCTGCAAATTAATTCAACTAAATCTCTAGCTAGGGTTGTAAATCCTAGCTCCTCTTTTCCTAATGACAGATTGTGGGCTGTAAGGGGCAGGTGAGGTGAATGAATTAGTTGATAGGTTGATTGAAGATCCACAGTCCACCTGCCAATAGGTATGTCACATCAGCTTGTATTTTATACAAGAATAAGATTTAATAAATTCAGTTATAAGACTGAACACTGGCTCTGTTTAAATCAGAGATTTAAACATGTACATAGTCCAGCCTAGCACCATAACTATTAACAGCCAATATATTCTTATACTATAAACAACAATTCAAATTGTAAATGTATAATAAATGACTTTAAATGTAGTCTAAGTACTGTTAACTAAGTACTAGAAATTTTATTCAATTAAATGAACTTATATGATAACTTAAAAAATAACTAAGCAAGCAATTGTTAACTTAATTTATATATTCAAGTATATATGCAATCTATTTATATTCAATTTATATGATTAGGTACAGTCAGCCTGACTGAATCTCTTCCAACACCATGGACACTTATGAGGTCTTGTTTACTTATTGCGACTGAATCTTTTCTCACAATGGACACTCATGAGGTCTAGTGCTTGGATAAGATTCTACTGCTACACTACTATATTAATAAACTTACTGAGGTATGAGGCGTTGCCTCGCTTTGTAACCGACAGACAGACTTATAGAATATTAAAGTCACACAAGCATACAATTGGCCAATTATATACCAAAATAACCTCAATATACTTCTCTGCTTGCCGGGTGCTTGTCTGACAGTGCGCCAGACTGGATAACTCTCTTGTCGCGAGTTTAGGCATGATATTTTATATAACAGCTTTGCTGTAGATGTACTGTACTAGTAGTGCTGCTACATGATTTTTTTTTAACTGTGTTGCAGAAGAATGATAGTGGTGAAGGTGGAGACAAGAGTCACTGTGTGCTCCACTCTACACTTATAGATATAAACGGTCCGTCTAATTACCACAAGCTACACAAGCTTCACAAAGCTTCAGAAAGCTTATGTTAGTAATGAATAAATATGATACATTTACTCATTATAATGTTGGTGCTGAATGTACAACACGAGAAAACATAATTTTAATCTGAAAAAGTATATTTTTATTAAGAAATTAGGCGAAAATAAAGAGCTGGTGACGCCAAATCAAGTCGACGATCCAAGCTTCGGTTAGGTTAAGTTAGGTTTGGTTTGGTTAAGTTAGGTTAGGTTAGGTTACGTTAGGTTAGGTTACGTTAGGTTAGGTTACGTTAGGATAGGATAGGTTAGGTTAGGTTAGGTTAGGTCAGCCTAACCTAACATATTATATTTATTCATTACTAACGTATTGCCAGGAAGCTTTCTGAAGCTTGTGTAGCTTGTGGTAATTAGACGGACCCGATATAAATGTTCTAGGGATTTCCTTTGTAGATATATTGTCCAGGTACTCCCCCAGTTCTAGAGAGTATTCACTGGTGATAAGATAATTAGATAAGATGTCCTGAGCTAAATAATGTTCGCTAAGGATCCGTCACTGTTCACTCAGTTGTAAACAAAAGCGAAGTGCTGCGGGGTATGCTCGGCGCTTCTTGTTCCCGAGATGCTCCTCCCTCTCCCTTCAGAGGGGTAGCTTTCACTGAATATTGATTGATTATTTTTACTGTCTAGACATATGATTGAGATAAGATGTGATTATTATATAATTAGATATAGGATTTAAAGATTATAAGTAGTACTTGTTAGTACCACTGATTCTTATTAAGGATTCGATTTATAATCCCTACTGGAAGCGATTAATGTTCCAATAGTTTTTTAATTAAGAAATCCTTCTAGAAGCTTCTGGATCCTTGAGATCATGTACTAAGTCACGTAGGCATCTATAGGGCCCTATGGCGTACGTGATCATAGTGGCATTGTCATCTAGGATCAAGTTGTATAATGAATCTATAATGATTCTAATATGATTTTGATATGATTTAGATATGATATAGATATGATATAGAAATGATACAGAAATAATACATTTCTTAGATGATTATTCGATATGGTGGGTAAAAATTTCCCACAACACTCCCTTCTAGTGATTCTGGCCAATAAATCCCTACTGACAAAATTCTTGGAATATGTACGTATTCTCTCTACCAAATGGGCTTTCAGTGTCCTTCCCCGGGAAAATACGGCACCAGACTCTGGGGGGGAGGCTCTTAGGGAGGCTGATGCAGCTTCCAGTTGCATCAATGCAGCTTGCAGAGGGAGTCTATCTTCACTCCAACTGAGGGAAGATAGACTCGTTGGAGCACATCACTCGGTACCCCTACTCAAATCTCTGAATATGTTAGACATTAAGTCACTGCACATTCTCTCATGTGTATTATACATATATAAAACGCTAAACTGTAATGCCAATCCTGACCTCAAAAGCTTCATAGAAGGTTGTAACAGAACCCATGAGCACCACACCAAAAATATATACAGTTTTGATATTCCTAGAGTACAACTTAATCAAACTAGAAATGCTCTACAAATCAAGGGACCCAGATTGTGGAATGACCTTCCCAACCATGTTAAAGACTGTACCTCTCTCAACCAGTTTAAGATAAAAACGAAGTTATACCTAATAAATTCCCTGTAACCTACCTTACCCCTCTATTGTCAACCAATGTCTGTTTTTTTTAAAGAGCGCTGTTTGTCGACAGAATTGTATTAGTGCTGCTTTTTCAGCTATGTTTTCATTCCATGTTTTCATTTTATTCTCTATGCTCAATTAGTATTAAGCTTTAGTCATTTAAGTTTTTCATGCCCGAAACGCTTTGCGTAATAGTGGCTTTAGGCATTGTATGTACTGTACTAGCCCTAACTATAAATCCATCACTCTTTGTAAAATCTCTTGTATGTACCTTACCTAAATATACATATGATTTGATTTGACATATTGTCCCCCCCCCCTCTCCCTCTCTCCCCCCCCCCCCCCCCTCTCTCTCTCTCTCTCTCTCTCTCTCTCTCTCTCTCTCTCTCTCTCTCTCTCTCTCTCTCTCTCTCTCTCTATCTCTCTCTCTCTCTCTCTCTCTCTCTCTCTCTCTCTCTCTCTCTCTCTCTCTCTCTCTCTCTCTCTCTCTCTCTCTCTCTCTCTCTCTCTCTCTCTCTCTCTCTCTCTCTCTCTCACACACACACACACACACACACACACACACACACACACACACACACACACACACACACACACACACACACACACACACACACACACACACACACACACACACACACACACACACACACACACACACACACACACACACACACACACACACACACACACACACACACACACACACACACACACACACACACACACACACACACACACACACACACACACACACACACACACACACACACACACACACACACACACACACACACACACACACACACACACACACACACACACACACACACACACACACACACACACACACACACACACACACACACACACACACACACACACACACACACACACACACACACACACACACACACACACACACACACACACACACACACACACACACACACACACACACACACACACACACACACACACACACACACACACACACACACACACACACACACGTACGTTTACCATAATGTCAATTGTTATGTTGTGGTCGTCTGGGCATATGGGAGGGTGTGTTGTGGTCGTCTGGGCATGTGGGTGGTTGTGTTGTGGTCGTCTAGGCATGTGGGAGGTTGTGTTGTGGTCGTCTAGGCATGTGGAAGGTTGTGTTGTGGTCGTCTGGGCATGTGGGTGGTTGTGTTGTGGTCGTCTGGGCATGTGGGAGGGGTCCATAGAATTACCCAAATCGGCCCAAAACTACACAAATCGTCCTAGCATTACGTAAGTAATGAAGAAATATGGTATATTTACTTACTATAATGTTGGTGCTACACGTAGAACACGATCAAACCTATTTTTACTCTGAAATAATCTAATTTCATAACGAAATGAGACGTAAATATGTGAGAGGTGACGCCATAGGAAGTCGACGGTCCAAGCGACAATTATGTGGAGCGACTTATCCAAAATATATGGTCGCCTGGAGAGTGTTTGCTGCCATATCAGCCTCCTGTACACAGTGATCCAGTCGTCGTATTTCATGGCTCAAATTGTCGCAAATTTAATTGGTAATATTAACAAGTAGAATGTGTATTTATAATAATATTTTTCATAAACAGCCACAAAATATTTAATATTTATTAAAAAAAAGTGTCTGGAAGTTAAATCAATTCCTCATGACAATAAATTTGTTATATAGATACTAGCGTTATTCGTTGGTATGCGTTCGCTATTTAAACTACTCCAGTCCTTTACGTTCATAGAACACCGAACCCTACACGCTCTCTGATATATTGCTTAATTAACAAATATTCACAAATAAAGATTATATTTATATATGTTATCAGAAAGGCAGATATAAAATAGTTTGTGTTAATGCATCACAGAGATTATACCTTATTAGAGAGGAAAAATATTCATATTTTAAACAAGGCTTCTTGGCCGACGCTCTCCCTTTCGGTGGGAACTATGACCTTTTGAAAATCAATGTTAATTGAATCTAGATATTGTAAAAAACGAAGTTTTTTATGTCATCAGAAAGACATATAAGCTGCATGTTAATACTTTGGTATATATATAACTGAAGTGAAAGTGAAGATATATGCCTTTTTATAGTTACTTGATGGCTCGCTCAGGGAGTGTGAAGGCCTGCACACAAGCCAATCAATTTTATAATTAATGTACATATATGCAAAGTAACGTCAAAGGTTTTTATTTCAGAATAAAGACAGATGTAGACGATAATGTAAATACATTTCAAGGAAAACATATCTTAAATGAAAGCAAAGATATGGTCAAATAAATAGGCAATACCACACCATCGCCAGTGTCCGGACACATGAATAGTCGCATTAGGTAGGTGAAAGGAAATGTACCCAACCATTTCCATTTACGCGACCAGTTTCCGTTCTTATGTTCTTACTTACATTTATTGAAATTTATCATCATCATCATTTACAGAAATAAATTAACATAAAAATGTAGTAATTTTAATACACAAAACAGAAGTAGATATGTATGTAAATTATGACGCAGGATAGGATCACTATTGCAGAACTATTCGCATACTTTGCGTCATTATATACAGTACTGGACCTAGATTCAGGAAGCTCTGTGTATTTCTTCGTAAGTGGGTTTGCTACGAAGGTTCCTAAGTGCGCCCTAAGAAGATGCTTAGGTGCTATTCAATAAGGTATACTTAGGAAGAAAAATTGTTGGTTCACCTGCGTGCCGATAGAGGTCACTACTGTGTTTCGTTTGGCCAATCAGAGAGCAGCAACATTCTTCATATTGAAGATTTAGCGCTGGCTTATCGCAGCTCTACTGCCTCCTATTTACGTCGAATTTTCTTATAAAATTAGTATATTTCGAAGTAAAACAATGTTTTTTCAACTTCTACAGCCAGCACCGACATTGTAGTAAACAAATATGTTACATTTGTTGTTTACCTACGTAATTCTAAGAGATACTGTGTAGCTGTCCTTGTTGCTCGGAAGATGCGCTGACAATTATTGTATATATTTACTGAATTTACCCAAGGGCCACTAACTATCTAGTGACCTCGAAGAGGACAGAAAGCCGGCGGCTTGTTGAAGGGCCCGCCAATGGTCTTAATTACATTTTTTAGCTGGAATTTGGCATTTACGGCTTCAGCGGGTAGGCGGTTCCATGGGTTTATAGCCCTCTTGGTGGAAAAAACATCTGTTTTCAGTCCTACTTGAGAGAACATACTCTCCAACACTATATCTGTGATTGTCCTGTTATCAGTGACTTCATACCAAATGGTATGAGGTATTTTGAGCTCTGTAATTACTTCATACACTCAGGAATATTGGAAGATATTCTTGTGCTGCACCAAGATTTTGCCAGTGGAGGCTAATAGATCAGCATTAAGTATTTTGTTCTCTCCTAATTCCATGTATGACTGGCCATCCTGTGAGGTGAGCTTGTAGCTGGTTTTTGATCTACACTGTGTGGTCCTTTAGACAGAATAGGGAAGCAGCACATTGCTGTGTATACCTAAACATGTTTAAAAATACATTGTTTGAGAGGAGTTTTGTAGAAACTGGTAAGAGTAATTATAATATAATGTTTCCATGATTCAGTGCTTACCTCTTGTGAAAATTGCTTAGAGTTGTTTAGTCAGAGTTGATTTGTTTTTTCTATTGAGGCTGGTATTTTCTAAATTGATTCCATGTACAGTATGTCTAACCATCCTGTGAGATGGGAGTATTAGATAAACTTATAGCTAGTTTTTTATCTACACTGTGTAATATTCCATATAGAATAGGGTAGCAGCACATTGCTGTGTATACCTAATCTTCTTAATAAAAAAAATCAGTAATAAAGATTTTAAATTATAGTTTGTATTATTACAAATACAGTACTGTATTATCCTTATTAAATCATGTTGACCATGGATCATTAAGATCTCATGTTGATATGTAATACAAGTCATATTTCTTTTGAACTGCTAATCCATGCTAATCATTCATTAAATTGTGTATTATGTCTCAATTTTTCACTTCCTTGGATATACTGTACAGTACAAAAAGATAGGATAAAAATAAACCAGTAATATTTCTTTCATTATATTTTTCATTTAAATAACTGCATCAATATTTTTACAGCTGACAGGATTTGTTTTACCATACAGGTGCATTATTTGTTAAAAAAAATTTGGTTTATTGTTACACACAATGGTGCTACATAGCCTTCCCAGCTTGGTGCCTTCTTTTAATATTTACTGATTAAAAAATAAATAATAAATACATTTTATTCAGGAAAAGTACATACAGTTGATTTACAAACATAATGTTGGATTTATAGACAGAGCTAGTACATACAATACCTAAAGCCACTAATACTCATAGCATTTCGGGCAAGGTGTGGGGGAAAAAACACAGACTAAAACTTAGTACAGCCTGTAATCGGGATTAGGTATAAATTGTGTTGAAAGAAGGAATAAAAAATACAAAAAGGGGGGTTAGCATAGCATAACTCAGCAATTGCACATGTTGGTGAACAGCGTTGTTTAAAAAATAGCAAGACATGGGTTGACATTTAGGAGGTAAGTTAGGTTACATGGAGTTAATTAGGCAGTACTTGGTTTAACTCTTAAACTGGTTGAGAGAGGTACAGCCTTTGACATGATTCGGGAGGTCATTCCACATTCTGGGTCCCTTGATTTGTAGAGCACTTCTAGTTTGGTTACACACAGCCAAATTGAGTAACAGGAAGAGGTCTTGGACACAAATTTGTTCCATGCTAAATGTAGAGGAATCAGCTGAGTATTCCTCAAATAAAATAAGTTGCCTCAGCTTATAAGGTAAATAAAATAAGCATTTCTCAAATAAGTAGCTGCCTCACCTCACTGCCTTACTGCTACATAGCCTTCCCGGCATGGTGCCTTCTTTTGATAATTACTTGTTCCACACCCAAATTGTATAACAGGAAGAGGTTTTGGACCCCTACTTCCCTCTCTCTTTTTTAATAATCTACAGTATATAGTCATAATTATAGCTTTAAGTATTCAATGAATAAAGTTTGTGACATTTTTACCCTTCTCCTTACCTAACATCATTTGTGCAGCATATTTTTATTTTATGTCTCACCCAGATTTAATTTCAAAATAAAACCAAACTAAATAAATTAGAAATGGGTATGTATAGCTAAGGTACACTCTTACTACTAGGTGAACAGGGGCATTTGGTGATAGTAAATGATCCCATCAGGCAGGGCTCATCACCTTCTCTCATATTTCATGTTCACCAGTGTTTATTTACTTAATAACTACTGGTATAATATCTTGCTATTATAAAACTAATTCTACTATCATCAAACACATATTTACTTCAAGTTTCAAGCAGAGAATGCATATATAACTAACACGAAGGATTCCTCTTCACTAGATTCACCAGCTATAATATTTTGGTCATGTTCCAATATCATAAATCGATCCCAGTGTTATGTAGTAGAGAAAAAATGACTTATATCCAGTTTACGTAAAGCTACGAGTGGTCGAAACCACACTTAAATCCCGGAATGAACTTACGAAGGTTTTTCCACTTAGGGTACCTACTTGAATACGGACCTAGCCGCCACGAAGGCGCTAAGAAGGAATTCGCTCTTAGCTAAGAGGAAAAACCTTCGTAAGTACCTTCCTGAATCCGGCCCCTGGAATTTAAAAAAAATCGCGGAATTCAGAGATAACACCATCATTGGTGTCCAAGAAAAGTGTAAGTACTTCATTTATAATGATGTGCTGCCCAAAATCTTAGCGAAGTATCTAAAATTTGCTTACTGTAAGTAATTCATGCAAATGATTGTAAAGCCGTCGCCCAGTTGGGTGGGTGTGGAGCACATGACTGTTAAGCTGCCGCCCAGTTGGGTGGGTGTAGAGCAAGACTAGTAATTGGACGACTCACCATAGATGTAAAGTGCCTAGTATAGTGACTTGTGAGCCTCTTGTTGAATCACTTGTGATACAAAGATTATTGATGTGTGTATTTGTGTGGGTGATTGAATATGTATGTGAATGTATATGTATATATGCAATTGATGATCACGAAACAATAATCATTTGTATGCGGAAAATTCCATATTTCATTTCTCTGGATTTACCGCATATGTATATATATGTACATGTATGTATGATTATGTGTACATGTATATATAACATTAATAAGAGGAAATGAAGATGAAGAAATGATAAAAAGAATGGCAATAGTGGATAGATAGTAGTAACACACTTAAGAATTATTCAGTAATAAACACAAACTCGTCCTTCACCTATGGTAAAGGAAAGTCAACTTTGAAGGATTCAATTTACATGAGATTAAGATTAGGATACAAATATATCTGGCAATACGGAGTTGATGTCAGTGAAAAAGATAAGGATTGTAAATTATGTAGTATGCCCACGTCCACACCTTAGAACATTATGTATTAGAGTGTCAACTTATTGATAACTATAGAAATAAGGAAATAAGTAATGTACCACATCAAATTGTTTGGATGTGTGATAATGGTATGATAGACAGTATACTTAGGAGCTACAAAAATTTTGCCCCAAGAGTGTAACAATTAGATGCTGTACTTACTATATTAACCTGCAATGTTAAATGGGATTCTTGTAATGTTAATTGTCTATTTGTACTTACTGAATTTGTGCGCCCCTTGAGGGACTTGCAGTAGAGGGGGTAGAAATAGCCTAAGTTACTCTATCCCTTTGAAATGTATTTTTTTCTTGTCTCAATAAACATACTTGAACTTGAACTGTAAATGTTTGTGGCTTCCTGACCATAAAGTTACCGCCGCAGAGGGTAAGAGACCGGATGTACCCAGTATACAAGCCGCACTAGCTATTAGTTCATAAAAGCTGACAACTTACCCAGATAAACATTACTTCCTAATTATATATATATGCAAATAATACAATTGAAATGTTTAAAACGTGATTATATATATGTATCATGTGGACAGTTTTTAATGTAATTTTTTCTCCTGATATTCGGGTTCTTTATTATGCTTCATCTTGAGGCAAAGCCCAATACCTTACGCCATATTGATGCTCTGTCCACAGATCATTCTCTCTCTCTCAAATCAAATAATATACATTGATGGTTTCCTACACCGCCCCACGGGTGCAGCTGCAAGTGCAGTTGCCTCTACCCATCAAACAGAACTATTTGCCTTGCTTGTTACACTAAAATGTGTGCAAGTGTGTGTGTCTATGTATGTATTAACACGATGTACTGAACGGGGTGAGAATAGCTTGAGCTACCTCATCCCTTTGTGTGTATTTTACCTCAATAAACTTATTTCAATTTCAATTTCAATTCAAGTCTCCAAACTTGATGCATTAATTGTGATTTTCTACCATCCTGCATTAATTGTAAGTGATTGCTATCATCCTTAATTGCGCGCAACTCTCTAAGACACAAATGTAACATGACCGTGTCCGAAGCTAGACAGAGAAAAACACAACATTATTAGTGATGGTAACATAATCCATTTCATGTGAATTCCATCTTCGTTGACCTCCGAAACTTGAGGAATGGTCCAGAAAATAGCTACTAAAGTTTAAGTCAAGTGTGAAGATACTTTAGTTGATACTTAGATACTTCCAATAAGTGTAAACATAAGTGCTGACGATGCTACCTTCATCTATTCAGACCCCAACCCAAACGCACTGTATAATAATGAAAATAACAGATTTAAAAAGTCCACTCATGGATGTAAACTAACAAACTCACATTAAACATAAAAAAGACCGACAACTATTTTTGTTCGGAAGAATCCTAAAACCAAATTCAACTTCAGATACACAATGTTAACATTAGCAATAATGATTATGGAAAGTTCCTTGACCTATACATAGACAAGAGACTGAACTTCAGCACCCACATACAACACATATGTGGGTGGTGAGAGAGAGAGTGAGAGAGTATTCACCTAGTTGTGCAGGCGCGGGTTGAACTCTGCTCATTCGGCCCGCCTCTTAACTGTCAATCAACTATTACTAACTACTTACTAATTTTTTTCTCTCGCACACACACACACACACAGACACACAGACACACAGACACACACACACACACACACACACACACACACACACACACACACACACACACACACACACGCACACACACACACACACCAGGAAGACATTTACAGAGGGTAGGGAATTAATTAGGTATCTGGGAGCTAGTTAAGTGGTGTGGGATTTATATCTTGAGGTACTGTATACAATGTTCACAACAGAGCAATGTATAATCATTTCATTGTATACAACACATTTTGGTGAAATCCCACGGTATTCCTAGACCAGAATCATAAACATCTCTGACTTCCCACAGCAAGGCGCCGGGCACCGCGGGCTCCAGGCATGAGGATTTATGTTTATTTCTCAGAGCAGTAAACAGCCTGCGGCAAAGCTACCCATATGTGTAGAGCTCAGTACTACAGATGAAGAACAACAACGTAAACATTTTTGACGTTGATTAGCTTGCTCAAACACCACTAATTTCCATTAAATAAATATAGACAAAACATTTCTGCTACAAAAATAAATGAGAGTAAGAATGCTTGTGGTCTCTTGAAGTGCAGGATAATTAAAATAAGTTTTATATTTTATAGATATAGTACTTGTTTACAGACTATATAAATCACCACGTTAATTTCAGTACAACCTAATTGTTCTTTCGGTTATTGAGATTCTGCATTTCTTGGTCCCGCTTCTCAACTCTCCAATAACTGGTATATTACAGTACTGAAATCAATGTATGTATTTTCATTTATATTTTCGGTTTACATTACGACCATTAATTTATAACCTTGGCGGAAACAGGCAGGATCCCATTTATATTATGTGGAGTGGCAATCTCAATGAAGGGGATAAATCATGGACACCTAACCATTTTGTTCCATTAATGTCCTTGCCTCCACTGGGTCACATATCCATAGACAATACCCAATTACTAAGCACTATTACATCCACACCTCTAAGTTTGTGTCAATCACCATTATCTGTACCCCCCCCCCCCCTATGTATACATCAACTCCAGTCGGAAAGGATTTTACTACTTTTGTGTCCAAAATACAGTATGACTTTAAGGAGACACACACTTTAAAAAAAAAAACTCAATTGTCGACTGATAACGATAGCGAAAGCTCTGGCAAGCTTCGCAATGGAAAATTTTTAGCTGTAGAAGAAGTCTATTGGCATTTGCGAGAGAACAGCAAGGTGTTTAAAAGTGTCCCAAATGGGTCTAAAGAAGATACATTTTATGTGGTTGACAATTCACATAATCTTACTAAGGGCGCCAAAACACGGTCGAGCTTTCCAGACGACTGTGGAGTGTGGAACAGTGCCAGAGGTACTACCGTGAACTCCTTATTCATATGGGATAATAATAATCGTTTGAGGCTAATATATTTGAGAAATGAGATATTTTGTAAAAGAGTATTATCGCTGGCGGGCGGCGTCCTTACCAACTCCGGATTATGTCTATTACATCACTAAACTTCATTTAATAACTATATGCCTGTTAAATAGAAGATTTTAATTGTTAATAGCATTATATTGTCGTTTTAATATGGAACACGTACACATATTCGAAACGTCTAAACCTGGTGTCCGAAGTGGTAAAAATATTAGTGTGCGATGTTGTCAATGTACGGAGTGTCTTGTATCCGAGTCCATAGGAATTACCGTTTGTCCTGGCGCCATCTATGTTTTGACAGCAGTACTACTAATGTTCCCACGTTATGTGATGATCGCTATATACGGGTGTTACGGTCAGTTGCTCTTCTATATATGTTTATGGACAACGTAGGTGATTTGAGGCAATTTGCGGCCTGAGTGAAATAGTATCCACGCGGTGAGTGATGGAGGAGGATATATACTGCTGTGTACTCGACCAGCGGGTGAGAGGTAAGTTATATCGAACAATTATGGGGAATAGATGGGTTATTTTAAGCGTAGAATGTCAGGTAACCGGTAACTACACAGATGGGGTAGTTGTTTTTTAAAATCTTTATTTACTAAAGTGGAACATTACATTATGCCTTTAGCTGAACAAGTCTACTGGTGGGGGAAGTAGACGGGTTTTATAAAAGTATTTTACCTAAATATTTGTATTTGGTTAACTAGTTCAGCCGTTACCAGGGAGGGTGTTCCTTTAATCTAATCTAAAAATTCTAGCCGAACAAAGTGATTAAATAAAGAAATTGAATAGAACGAAGTGGTTTGCCAGGGTGCTTAACATTTAGTTTAGTTCACTTACTATGCAACCCATGCTTAAAGAATCAAAGTTGATCATATTGAATTTACCGTAGTTTTACTGCATTTAATATACCGTTTTTACCCTATTTAATTATGTCGGGTAAAGGCCGGTCGTGGAAAGTTCCTAATATAGCAAGTTTTAAAGGAAAAGTTTGAGTTAACTTTAACGCTTAAGTTAGTGACCAATTAGCTTAATCTATTGTGAGGAAAGTTACTAGAATCTAACATTGCAAGTGCCATTTCTCTACTCTTTTTGAGAACATGACTAGATACATGAATCGCATAGTTTTATTACTAAATGTTCATGGATTAGGTTGCATGGTTGAGGAAATAGTGATAAGGTTTGTGATTTTGTTTACCTTAACTTCAGCAGAGATTTTGATAGTGGCGCAAAATTGATAGGGGCTCAGATCATTGGGAATGCCGAGTGAAGTTGATTAGGTCATGGCTATACCAAAGGAAATTAGTATAAATGGGGTTAAGTTGGGAGAAGTGTTGTAAGTAGTGCCTAAAAGCTCTCCTTGGACCTATGTTATTCGCAAGATTATGGTTTAGACTGCAATAGTTGCAGAATTGGCAAATAAAAAATACCGATGCCCTATATAGTTTTGAAATGGTTAAGACTACCAGATGCAGTTTAATGCTGACAAATGTAAGGTTTGGGGGCTAGGTAAAGATGAGATAGATGGTGTAGATTAAGAGTATTAAATTTTTTGCAGGTGGTAAATTCTCCCAGAGCTGGCACTGCTCTCCAGCCTGGGATGTTGATTGGTTAGTCTTCAACTGCCTCCCAACATGGTAGTGAGGTCCTGAGCTGACGTGCAGTGAGGAACGTGGAAAGCTTCCTGAATTGGCACATGGTATGCCTCCCTTTCAAACCAGCAGCTGGCACAAATGTTCCAGCTAACATCAGAATAGTGGATGAAGCCCACACTAAAATGTTAGTGGTACAGTAAATGGACACCCCCCCCCCTCCCTTTTGACACTGAACAGTTGGGAGGAAGGGGGGGGGGGGAGAAAGTGTGGCTTATAGTTCTATTGCTACAGAATCTCTTGCCATAAGCCAGTGGCAGTGCCTATTGGCACTTGCTATTCAGAATCTCCCCCTTACATTAGTTAATTAAAAACGAAATAAATAAAAATAAAATAAATAAATTAAAGACCACAGAAAAATTAGACCACACTTGGTCTAATTTTTGTTTTTTTTTAATCAACACTGTTTGTCAACCTATTGTATTTGTGCTGCTTTTTCGGTCATGTTCCCCCTTTTTTTTCTGTATTTGTATTTGTTCTAAACACTTTTTATTCTTTATGCTCAATTAGTATAAAGTTCTAGATATTAATGTTTTTCTTGCCCGAAACGCATTGCGTAATAGTGGCTTTAGGCATTGTATGTACTAGCTCTATCTATATATCAATCCATTAATGTGACATCACTTTTATGTATGTACCTTACCTGAATAAACATTTATTTTAATTTTATTTTTAAAATAACATCGCTATGCAAATAACATTTAGTAATATTTGCTGTTCACATGACAGGTTGTGGAAGGTCCTGGCAACAAAGAGCTGCAGGAAAATACTTGCAGATCTACAGTAAGTAGTGTTGTGTACATTGAAATTAGAGGGTAGAAGTTAATTGCTGGAAACCTATTAAATATTAAGGTATGGAAATCTAGGCTTAGGCTAGTGGGTACCATATCTGCAAGTTTAGTCCTTTCAGGAATGTATTGAATAGAATGGTATGTTGAAATTGTGAAAATTGTAATGTGGGGCATTAGATCTTAAACAGCATAGTTGAGGGTGTTTTATTAATAAAATTTTAATGAAATATAAATCTTGTTTAGTTAACATTAAATGTTTAAATAAGCTTTAATCTATAAATGTATAACACTTAAGGGTAATCATGAGTCAAATAAAGTTAATGGCAGGGAAAGTTTTAAGTGATGGTATTTTTCCCTTGAAAGTAAAAAAAATATTCAATGTTTACTTTAGCTTGGTTTTAAATTTATATAGTTTTCCAGAATGTGGTTTGGAAAGTCCAGAAGTCCCTCTGTCAGAGTTAATTGCATAAACAGAATCAGGCGAGTTGTAGTAAAGGTTAATCTGAATAGATTTGCATAAAAGTAAAAAAATAGTAATAACTTAAACAATATAGCATTGGCTAAAGATAAATGTAAATTGCCATTGAAGTGCAGTTGTGGATAGTTTCTCAAATGACATTTACTGAAACTTGATGACATATATATTTATATTGCTAAATTAGATCTTTACTACTGCTACTAGAATATGTAGGAAAGGTAAATTCCTTAAAGAAATTTTTTCCATCTGAATTTGTAAACTACTGAATGCTAATTTGAAAAGTAAAGAAAGATTGGCTTTAAATCTGAAATTAATTTGTTGAAATATTTTTCAGGTGAAAGTGATTATGATGCATGGACTGGCTTGGAGTGAGTCCTTTACTCTACAAAAGTGGGTGAGTTTGAATTTGATGTTTTAGCTATATCAATGACCTAATCTTAATTCTCTTATCTAGTCCATTTATAGGTGTGTAACCATGTCCTACTGTTACAACCCACAGGGGATGATGCAGTTTGTACTGATCCTACCCCATTTCATAAAAGGGGACCAGGCAGTCCTGCAGATTTCCCTGGCTTGGCTTTTTCAGAGCTTTGCTCTACTACCCATCTAATAGATGGACTAGATTTGCATAGGTTTAGGGACCCTTAACAATGGTTACATTGTTAATTCTCACAGGGCTTGTTTGCTGAATGGGTGGATGCATCTAAAACTTTAGTGCCTGGCATGCATTGTACAGTGCTTTCAGTAAAGCATATGTACAATGTGTTGATGGCACTAAAGTGGTGGATGTAATGCACCCATTCAGGGAACAAGCTCTGCACTAAAATCAGAGGAAGGGATAGGCCTTGCTGAGCCTATCTTAAAAGATAGGCTGTTAGGATTCTTTGGGCTTATTATTGGGCATTGGTGATAATAAAAGTAGTGTCCCTGTTTAATGTTTATTTTTCTTTTACAGGTGATTGTCTCTGGAGTTGTCTTTGCCTTTTGGATCTTCTGTTCATCTAGGAGCATCTGTCCCACAACCTGAAACAGTAATAAATATTAGATGTATTATAAATACTATATGTAAAACTTATTAAATAAAAAATTTTAATGAAACTACTTTATATACCTTATCCTGAAATTATGCTGGAAATTATTGTTTACTACTATTGATGCAATGTTTAAACATCTGAAATTTTTTTACTTTGAAAATAAATACAAATAGGTGTAAATTTTACCCAGTAAGTTGTTACATAGGTGCATGCAAAATGCATTGAAAAGATGTTAAAGTGGACTACGTATTCAATTTACATAAACTAACAAATATTGCAAATTAGTCTGAAATATTTAAGTGGAAGAAAATTTAGTCAATATTTTAGTTTTCATATTTGAAAGTAAATTTAAAGCTATAAAACACCTAAGCTTTGTACAAATTATGATCAAATTAACTAAAGATCATTGTTAAATTCACAACATTTGAAAAGTGACACTGAAGCATCTATACAACATGGTTTTCACAAAGTCTCTGGTAACTTAAATTTAATCAAAGCTCTTAAATGATTTGTCTGCCAAACTCGTCAGATATTCTGAAATATTTTACCTAGATTAAAACAATCATTGTTTGAAAGTAATCTGTTTTGCCCTGTCAATTAGTTTGACCTAACATCTGCAAGGTCCTGAAGGAATGGAATTTTTTTGTAAAACTTTGCTAAAAACAAACCCTGCCTAATGAACCTGCTCATTTTTTTTAGAAATGGTAATTGCAACATTACCAAAGGCCATTGTTTTAATAGCCAAAGTACCAAATGAAAGACCAAGAAGCAACAAACAGGTACATGGTAGAAAGGACAAAAGAATGGTTACGAGGACCCTTTCATTTGTTAAAGAAATGACTGGGAAAAATGCTGTCATACCACAAGGGGTCTTAACCCTTGTCATATACATCACTGACATTAATCTAAATATTACCAACCACAAAAATTGCTGATAACATGTTATAAAGAATATAATATTGAGGCCTTAATGCAGATCTCTAACTCTACAAATAGTAACAAGACTGGCAATTTCTTAATATAAAACAAAAAAATCCAAGACCTTGCACGTGAGCCAGAACAATCCATATCACAACTACCATATTAAAATGAAACAACAATGAAGGTGAGGCAATTACCAAAAGAAGGCACCAAACTGGGAAGGCCATGTAGCACCATCAAAGTGCGAAATAATCAGAGGGCGCTAAATATCACCAAGAATGCCAATACGAGAACAAAAACGCATAAGGCGAACGATATCAAAAGTATCCGATTCACCTAGAATTCTATCGAGGGACAAGTGACTGCGAGGGACGGTCGGAAAGCAAGACACACGCTCGTCCTGGAAGTCAGGACATTCAACAAGGATATGCACAACTGTAAGAGGGACAACGCAATTCGGACAATAAGGAGCAGGGCGGCGCTCCATTAAGTGACCGTGGGTTAAGCAAGTATGACCAACCCACAGCCGTGCCAAAGCAGTGTCCCACCGCCGGTTACGGTGGTAGGAGGAAGGCCAAGGGGACACACTAAGTTTGAGAGTACGCAGCTTGTTACCAACCACAGAGGACCAACAACCCTGCCAACAAGGAAGAATGAATAACAGGATAAAAGTCGGAATAAGGAATACCTTTACGGGAGATGGGACAAGAACGTATAGCTTCCTTAGTGGCAGCATCCGCACACTCATTGAAAGAAACACCAATATGGCTGGGAACCCAGCAAAACTCTACCGATTTAAATTTACTAGAAATAAGAAACAGCCAATGTTGAATCTCAATGACCACCGGATGGACAGGATTAAAGGACCCTAGAGCCATGAGGGCACTACGAGAATCAACTACAACCACAAAGGAGGAATGAGAATGAGAAAGCAAGAGACAAAGAGCATAGAGAATAGCATAAAGTTCTGCCGTAAAGACGCTAGCCTCCGAAGGGAGGCGACACATGTAAGTACGGTCAGGAAAAACAACAGAGTAACCCACACCATCCGCAGACTTAGACCCATCAGGGAAGATGGAAATAGGGTGGGAGTGCGAAGAAAAGTGCTCAAGGAAGAGGCTTTTCACAATTGTAGGAGGGGTAAAGGCTTTAGTAATACAAGTCAAGGACGTACAAAACTTGGGAAGGGGGACTCTCCACGGAGGTAATGAAGGAACAATACGAGGAGAAACATTAGAAATATGAACAGAAAGAGAATCCTGTAAGCGAGATAACTGGACAGAAAGTGGGAGACAATGAAGAGGAACAGGAACCACAGGAGGAGGAAAAGTCAATGCACGACAGAGGAGAGAGGAAGGATGTTGGAAGGACCGCGCAAGATAGCGAAGACAGTAGCGATCACGGCAGTCCTGAAGAGAGAGAAAGCCAGTGTCAACATACAAACTAAGGGCGGGAGTCGAACGAAAGGCACCAGAGCCGAGACGCAACCCAGTATGGTGCAAAGCATCAAGACGGTGAAGAGTAGAAGGAGAAGCAGAAGACTATGCAGGGCAACCATAATCGAGTTTAGACAGGACGAGAGAGGAGTGCAAATAGAGGAGCATGCGTCTATCCGCTCCCCAAGAAGTATGGGACAAAACCTTAAGGAGGTTAAGGGCCTTAGAGCATTCAACTCGGAGGCAAGAGATATGGGCTGACCAAGACAAACGAGTGTCAAAGACTAACCCCAAAAGCTTCGCGGAATCCCTGTACACAATGAGATGACCATAAAGCAACAACAATGAAGTAAAGGTCCTTTCAGTAAGAATCTATCATTCACTGAAAGTTGCTGCAGTTAAAAATAAAAGAAAATACAAGTCCCTAGAAATAAACAAGCAACCTTTTTGACTAAGGAAAAGAAGGTAGTTATTCTACTGTATAAATCTAAGTATTCACTCAGATAACTGTATCCAAGCATAGAGGTTCCCCCCCCCCCTTCCCTTTCAGAAAAACATCTACTTTCGAAAAAGTTTAACATTGGCCAACAAAAATGATTCCAGAACTAAATTGCCTAATACCAGGAACAACTGAGAGCCATGACAAACACTGCAACCCTCTCCTACCCCCAAGTCTTATGCTATTTATGATCCAAGGTAATTTGAGATACTATACTGTACTTCCTACAGACGAGTCTAGTGAGAGGGTGATCTCCTGGCGATTAAATTGAAGCACGATACAGGTGTCAACGAACATCAGTCAGCCCACTTGTCAGCACAGTGGATAACTAATGACATCATAATCTGCAGTGTTGTATGCCTCCCTGTGGCAATTTAAATCAATAAAACACAGGGTTGTGGCAATGTTTACAGCATAAGGCAAGGTATAGAGGAATCCTGGAATGCCATGTAATGTGTAGTCCTTGAATGTGCTTTAGGCAACCAAATTGAATAACAACATTTCTGGTGTTCGGCTATATAATCCGAGTTTCTCATTCGGTATAATGTTTTAAACCTAAATAGGAATTCACTTTAAAGGTCAATTTATTTGGAAAGTGCTAACCAGATTCCAAATTACTGAGCTCTGAAAGTACTACAAGGCAAGTTTAACCGAATGAGCGTTTGCCTATCCATACCCCCATGAGGTATGTGACAACACTGAATAAAGAAAGGGTCTTTGAGCATTCACCGTGCAGGTATTTGACATGACCAATATAGCCAAGTGTTAAAGATCATTCTAAGCAGTTCTGCACAATCCATATACTATCAATTAATATAATTGTACAATGGTGCTTGGTGGATAATATTTCCTATTAAAACTCATTGGACAACTGTTTGTATTAGACATTTTAAACCTACAAATGGTAGCCCTAGATATCCCACTACAGTATTAATTACAAGATGAACAATGTAAAATCAATACCACAACAGCAAAGGATGACGGCTTTTCAACAACCGACAAACACACAGGTCTAACACCAGCCATCCCGAGAGAGGACGTCCCAAGCATGTACACCCCACAACTTTACATCACCTTTGCTACCTCACGCGAGCACGCAACAGCATGAGGATGCCATACTCCCAAATCAACTCCATGCACTTTGAGGCTTTAACAACTCAACATTTAAAAAGTTGATTTAAAAAATCAAACACCTGAATTTTTCCATAATTAAATTTACTAGGGAAATGCACACCAAGCCATGAAACTTACAATGAAGATGAACAAACTACACACAACTGTCACCAAACTTCCACATACCACCCCCCTCTCACTCCTGCCCTCCCTCCTTAGGTGCTCTGATTGGCTGAGCACCTGAGCCACCACCACTCACCTCTTGTTGTGAGAGCCTAAAGCATGTTTGGTTGCACTTTAAAAGTTCCCGAGTGTACTCGCCTAATTGTGAGTACCGCCTGCCCGGTTCACCATTTTGTTTTTCAATCTACCTCAATTTACCCCTTTACAGTCAAATATTATGCATAATTCTGTTTAAGACTTGTCCCTTCTTAACTTAAATAACTACTTTGGCCATCTGCAATCTTTCTAGGTGGGTAACAATGACTCTTGAGGCCAGAAAGAACTTATCAAACGGCGATCATAACAATACGGTACACACACAAAATCACAACCTGATATACACCAAGCAGAAAATCCACTGGAGCTGTGAGGCGACGTAAACCCTTGCCCAAGGCACTGGCAGCTGCATACACTACCACAGTATATTACTGACTTTGTAAAAGTCTTACAACCGGATTTCCCCATAAATCACAGCAAGTTTTGAGGCCACTCCTTGAGTCAACGTCTTACGTAAGCCCTACAAGCACTCGGGTGAAGGCTGAAGCAGTTCAACACCATACGCCCCAACTTCAAATACACAGTTGAGAGGCGGGACCAAAACGTGATTTTCTGTGTGTGCCTGAAGTTGGGGCATACGGTCTTGCTTCACCCTTCACTTTACCCTTCACCGGCGTACTTCAGGGGTTTTATTTAATACTTGGACTGGCTTCAGTAGGGCCTCCAGACTTTCTGTGGCTTCACAAGTGTCACGTGAATCCCCTGCATAGCAGTGGAACTGCCTTTTCCCTTCACCTTCAATGCCTCTGCACTGGAAGTATACATCTACACCAGCCCAGAAGAGTCATCAGTCCTGCCACCTCTCCATACCCCCCAGGGCCTGGCACGGCCTGGTACGACTCAGAGGCAAGCCGGGCGCCACTGCTAACTGGCAGTTTGTCCCCACAAACAAGCAGTTAGCCGCCTTCAACTGACAGTGGTACAGCTCAACACAAAGGCACCGCCAGCCACAACGAGCAGTTTGCTAGTTGACCAGATGTCCACCTCGTGTTGACACTGGATGAGTCATCACCGCCGGACTATATAAAGAGCGCTGCCTCCCTGGAGAGGCAATCTCTCCCTCAGTGCTCTAGGATCACCTTGGTGTCTCTAACCCGTCGTCCACTTCCAGCCAACATCATGTGACTGATGCCATGGTGGTATGGTAGCTGTCTTCAGAACACCAGTATATCTTCATACTTTTATTCATTGCTTATAGTATATTTTTTGCATTTAAGGTCATACTAACTTGTTCACCTTTGCATTACATGATAGTCAAGTATTGTCATGTGTTATTTTTGTTCATTACTATTTCAGTAAATTGTTTAATTATTTATTTGATAATTTTCATTTGTTTCCACCTGCAACTTACACACTGCAAGGCCAATAGCAGCATTTCTTTCATTTATGTGAGGGAGAGCCATACCATCTTGGTTCAGTATAGCTGTGATACCATAACCCGTCACACAAGATATCCAGTTGTAAGACTTTTACCATCAGTGGTGGTAGAGTATGCAACTGGCAATGCTTTTGTTACAGGTTCGCTTCATCTCACAGCCCCAGTGGATTTTCTCACACATTTGAATACATAAAACAACTTTATTTGATACATTCCAAACCAAAGTACTGTACAGTATAGTAATTATCAAACCATCAAATGTGTGGGATAATCATAGTGCGCTAAATATCACTAACGTCGCCAATACAAGAACAAAAACGCATACGGCGAACAATATCAAAGGTATTGAATTTACCAAGAATTTTATCGAGGGACAATTGACAGTGAGGGATGGTCGGGAAGCAAGACACGTAAGTCCTGGAAGTCAGGACATGTAGAGACAACGGTTTGGACAATAAGAAGCAGGGCAGCGCTCCATTAAGTGCCCGTGAGTTAAACGTGTATGACCAATATACAACCTCGCCAGAGCCGTTTCCCACCACCGGTTACGGTGGTAGGAGGAAGGCCACGGGAACACACTACTCTTAAGAGCACGCAATTTGTTACCAGTAACAGAAGACCAACAACCCTGACAACGGGCAAGAATGGGGAAATGAATAACTGAGTAAAAGTCATAATAAGGAATACCTTTACGGGAGATGGGACAGGTACGGATAGCTTCCTTAGCGGCAGTGTCCGCACCCTCATTTAAGAACACACCAATATGGGTGGGAATCCAGCGAAATTCCACTGTCTTAAATCTACTGGAGATAAGAAACAGCCAATGTTGAATTTCAACTACCAAAGGATGGACTGGATTAAAGGATTCTAGAGCCATGAGGGCACTGCAAGTGTCAACTACAAACACAGAGGAGGATTGACAGCGAGAAAAGAGTTGATGAAGAGCATAGAGAATAGCATAAAGTTCTGCCATGAAGATGCTAGTCTCCGGAGGCAGGAGACACAAAGGTGCAGTCAGGAAAAACAACAGAGTAGCCTACACCGTCTGCAGACTTAAGACCCATTGGTGAAGACGGAAATAGAGTGGAAGTGTGAAGAAAAGTGTTCAAGGAAAAGGTGATTTAGAACTGTAGGAGGGGTAAAAGTTTTAGTCATGTGGGTCAAGGCTTACAGAATTTAGGAACGGGGACCCCTCCATAGGGGCAAAGACGGAATGACACGAGGGGAAATATTGGTAACACAAACTGAAAGGGCATTTTGTAAGAGAGACAACCGTACAGAAAGAGATAGGTGGTGAAGGGGAACAGGAACCACAGGATGGGTAAAGGTCAAGGCATGACATAAACAAGAGTGAGGGTGCTGTAAGGACCGTGCAAGGTGGAGAAGACAGTAGCGATCCTGTAGAAACAGGACGCCAGTTTCAACATACAGGCTTAGGGTAGGTGTCGAAGGAAAGGTACCAGAGCTGAGCCGTAACCCAGTATGATGCAGTGTGTCCAGATGGTGAAGGGTAGAAGGAGAAGCAGACGAGTAAACAGGGCCATAATCGAGTTTAGACAGAACGAGAGAGGAATGTAAAGAGAGGAGCAGTGTCGATTAGCTCCCCAAGAAGTATGGGACATGACCTAAAGTTAGTTAAGGGCCTTAGAGCATTCAACTCGGACGTAAAAAATATGGGGCGACAAAGACAAACGAGTGTCAAAGATTAGCCCTAAAAGCTTTAGCAGATTCTTTGTACAAAAGGGGATGACCCCTGTTACCTAACAGTAAATAGGTATCTGGGAGTTAGCTGTTACAGGCTGCTTCCTAGGGGGGTGCATGTGTGGGAGAAAAAAAAATTTAGTAGTTAACCACTGAACTGCTCTGTCTCCAAATAACACCCTGGTGCACAAGAAATAAATTCTTTCCAAAAAAATTTTTTCTCTTCTTATATTGTTAAAATGCAGAGTCTGATCACAGGGAAACTAAACAAAAAATATTGTATGTGACTTACTTTAGCTGCGATGGAGCTGGGAAGTTGAGCAAATTATGGGCGCTGAACATTGGAGCGATGGGGGTCTGTCGGCCCCGTCACCCCGTGCGACGGCAGTTCCTGCGAATAAAATGTTGCGCAATTATTTTGAAGTTCCTCATTCATTTCTTCTTTTTTTTCTGTAATATTATTTAAAAGTGTGTAATTTGTGGAATTTATATAATTCAAAGTATAGAACATCGCTATGCTCAAAATTATGGGCCTCATATATGCGACATATTCTACAATCAAACAGTGCTTTTGCTGTTATTACACTATATACACACATTGTATATACCCATCTACGTATGTATTCACCATAACGATCCACTATGTTGGTATGGTGAGCCCAAAAAACATGAGTGAGCTGCCACACCCTGCCAGTCCTCCCTCCCTCCTCCAACACATTACTCGCCAACATTCCTCCTCCCAAAATACTGTTATTGTGTTTATTACACTATTTACACACGTTATGTAGAAGTATGTACATGTTTTATTCATGTACATACGTACATACTTGCCATCTCCTCACCTCTCTCTCTTGCCTACTTAATGCTCTTGCTTCCCTCATCTCATCACAATCGACTTTATAATGGTCCAGGACGGATCGAAATGTCGTCGTCTATTCAATTTCCAGTGTGTGGTTTGGTCAACAATGAAATCTTCATGCAAGATCTTATAAAGAAAACCCCTAGAACGAGTTTTGCAGATACGAAAGAGTTTAAGGTGAGTAGGGGATGGTTTGAGAAATTTTGAAAAAAGACGTGGTATTCATAGTGTTGTGAGGCATGGTGAGGGTGCCAGCTCAGACAAAGTAGGGGCTGAAAGATTTGTTCGTGATTTTAAAGATTTTGTAGATACTGTATTGATGGATATATTCCACAACAAGTGTTTAATTGTGAGGAGACATGGCTGTTCTGGAAAAAATTGACGAAGAGGACATACATTACCCAAGAGGAGACGTTATGCCCGGACACAAGCTAACTTGGGCTAACTTGTGTCAGGATAGGCTAACTCTTGTGCTGTGTGGCGATTTGAAAATTAAACCCTTGCTCGTGTATCATTCCGAAAATCCAAGAGTTTTAAAAAATATATAATGTGCAGAAAAACTGTGATGTAGAGTGGTTTGCCCTGCCATCAAAAAATATCTGCAAGAGAAAAGTTTGACACTAGAGGGCCTGCTTCTCGACAATGCTCCTGCTCATCCTCCAGACTTGGAGGGTGCATTGTTGGGGCCACTTTTTTTTTTTTAGGGATATTCCTGCATGGGCCCTAAGTTTCTGGCTAATGAACCAATGACATGAAGGAGGAGTTTTCAACCTACCTTGTGTTAGGTGTGCAGGGGTCAATAGGCTGAACATAATGTCAGGAACAAAGGGGGGCGTTTGCCTCTTCAAACACAATTGTGACCATCTTCATCTCTTCGAACTATCCTAAATGCTCTCTTCACCTGTCTGACCAAATTGGGTGTCCAGACCACCTTTGAATCTGAAATTGTAAAATTAATAGTGATTTCGGAATATTCAGTCCATTTATACTAACAAAATTATATACAGTATACTGTAATTGAAATTTTACAGAATGATAAAGGCAATTTAGCAACTTTGTTAAAATGCACATGGGGGAAATACATGAAAATAGGTTAATATGGTTTGTAAGGTTGATGGGAAATGTTTATTACTTTTATGATTTAAAAGATGTATAGCCCTGATACTCCATCCTGGGTGCATTCCACCAGGTAATGACCACAGCAAAAGTTTTCCACGAAGCTCTATTGTCACACAAACTTTTCACATTTTCAAACTTGATTCATCTTTTCCCCCTCCCCTCGTTCCAGGGGTTTTCTTTAAAAGGTCTTCATGCAAATGCCTTGGTTTCTCACATATGATGGCCTCTGAAATGCTATCACCTGCTAACTCTTTGTTGTGTATCCAAATTAATAAAAACTTTTCACTTTTCAACATCCTCAAGTGTTTGTGTTCTTTGTTTCGGGATTGTTGAGATGCCTTTTGCCACTTTAACGCTCATAATGTCCTTTTTCTTAGCAAGTACAGTGCATATTGTTGACATAGATTTGTTGTACTGCCTAGCTAGTTCAACAACCTGTGCACCATTTTGACGTTTATGAATGCTCTCTTGTTTTTCCTCTATGGTCATTCTCACATGTGTTTTCTTGGCTTGAACCTTACCACTGGCATTCTTGGGACTCATGGCAAGATATATAATAACAAATTTTATGTTCAAATAGCCAAAAATCCCAAAACAAACATGTCATGGGTTCGTATCCTGGCCGGGGAGGATTTACTGGGCGCAATTCCTTAACTGTAGCCTCTGTTTAACGCAACAGTAAAATGTGTACTTGGATGAAAAAACGAAACGCTACGCGTACTAGTGGCTGTACAAGAATGTAATAACTCTTGTATATATCTCAAAAAAAAAAAAAAAAAAAAAAAAAAAAAAAAAAATGTAATGCTTTATAAAGAATTCAGGCGCGATAGTTACTAGGCAGGAGACACTGGTAAACTGAGGCGCGATCACCATGCCACCACGCGCTAGGTCAGCCCATACGTATATCAACAAACTCATTTCCCGAGGCAAAGTTTGTATCCCGATTCAAATTTTTCGAAGAAATTAGGCTCGTAACCCGAAAAGTTCATAAATATTCATTCGTAAGCCGAGGTGTCACTATATATAACTAAAAAATTAAACTCAGGATTACTTTCAACCCCCACCCCTTTTGCTCTACTCCATCGCCACCTACCTTCACCCCCCTCTATGATGTACTCTTCCATAGACACCTACCTTTGCCCCCCTCCTCCCCTCTACTCCTCCATCATCACCTACCTTCACACCCCCTCCCTTCTCCTCCTCCATCGTCACCTTCCTTTCACCCTCCTCTATGATGTACTCTTCCATAGACACCTACGTTCACTGCATATAATGCTCCCCTCTACTCCTCCATCGTCACCTACTTTCACCCCCCCTCCGCTCTACTCCTCCAGGGTCGCAGACAATTTCACGAGCGTGAGAACTACGAGTTCTCTAACCACTCTCACACTCCTACTCTCTCACCAGTGAGGGGGAGGGAAGGAGGGAGGAAATGAAGGAAGAAAGGTGGGGGAGAGAGAATAGGCAGGGGGGAGGAGGGCCTAGATACATTTCTTCCATATAGATAGGTAGACTGAGGGAGAGCTGCTTGCCAAGAGCCCTATCAGACAGGCTTCCTATTCCTCAACCCTCCCTAATATGCCACATCCTGGTCAGGACAACTTTGCACGATTGTTATTCTTGGTGTGACTCGAGAACTGACCTCGAGGCGGGGCATGGGCATGGATTATCTCCCTGGGGCACGCACCTCCCTGCCCCAGCTCTCTCTCTCTCTCACATAATCTATCAAGGGTCTAACATGAGGTCATTGTGCCTACCAGAAGTGTATATGTCCAAGGCTGGCCACCTGTCTGGACCATTCAAATGTATAAACACGTAATTAGTCTATTAAAATTATATATAGTACTACAATTATAAATTAATTTGTTCATGGTCATTCGTTTATCAGTATTTTAATATGAGGTATATATACGCATGTATGTATACGTTGACGTACACATATATGACTATGTGTATGGAATGATTATGATTAATCATATATGATTATATCTAATGGAATGCATTAGTAAGTGATGTGGTGGAGGCTGACTCCATACACAGGTTCAAGTGTAGATATGATAGAGCCCAATAGGCTCAGAAACCTGTACACCTGTTGATTGACGGTTGAGAGGTGGAACTAAAGAGCCAGAGCTCAACCCCAGCAAGCACAATTAGGCGAGTATATGAACGAATGCACATGTACACATGATTCAGTGAGAGGTTGTGTTAACCGGAGCTCCTGAGTGTTGTTATATTATCATAGCAATATGGAAGTTGTAGTGAAGGACCTGGTGACTCTAGTGGGAGCCCTGAGGACAGAGTTGGACTCTCTGCGGGAGGAGGTGCGTCAGCTTAAAAAACAACGAGAAGTAACGAAGGAGGAGACCAGCAGTAAAGGGACCTCGTCTTGGAGAGTTGCGAAAGACAGGGGCCTTAAGAAGACTTTGATAAAGCCGCCTTCAAACGCCATAGCAACTTCAAATTCATTTGACGTTTTGGAGGACGAGTGCTGTGGAGAGACTGTGGATCGCGCAAAAGGGAAAGCAACGAAGAGAAAGGAAGCGCAGGCCCCTCAGAAAGTAAAGGAAGTACCTAAGCAAACATTAGTTGTGGGAGATTCCCAGATAAGGTATTTGGATAGAACGTTTTGTGCTAGAGATAGGGGGAACAGGTTAAGGGTTTGCTATCCCGGAGCTGGCATTGGTGATATTATAAACAACATGAATGATATTATGGCTGGTAATGGGAACAATCCCATTATTTGCATTAGCGTGGGAGGAAATGATGTTGGTCGAGTCAGGAGTGAGGAACTGATTCAGAGGTATAAAACAGCCATAGAGTTAGTTAGGAGCAAGGGAGGAATCCCGATCATATGTGGCATTCTTCCAAGAAAGGGAGTGGGAAATGAATGGATATCGAGGGCACTTGGTGTCAATTGCCGGCTGGAAAGATATTGCAAATCAAATGCAATATCTTTCATAGACAACTGGGAACACTTCTATGGAAGAAATGAAATGTATGCTCGTGATGGGGTGCATCTATCGAGAGCTGGGGTTGTTGCTGTTGCGAACTCGCTAGAAGAAGTGGTTAGAGGTGTTTGTTTGGGTTTAAACTGTTAGTAGATAGAGGTATGGGAATTGATTTGGAGGAAGGAGGTAATAAAAGTATGTGTTTGTGGGAGAAAGGAATTGGCAAAACGATCAGGGAAAGAGAAGGTCCGCAAAATAACAATTCACTTAGGGTATATTACACTAACAGTAGAAGTCTAAGAAATAAAATTAACGAATTAAATGCTCTTGTCTGCACAGAAAAAATAGATATTATTGCACTTACCGAAACGTGGATGAATGTAGAAAATAGAGAACTATTAGCTGAATATCAAATATATGGATTTAAACTATTTCACACAGATAGATATATTAGACGAGGAGGTGGAGTAGCCATATATGTTAGGGATAATTTGAAATGTAGTCTCAAAGAGGGAATCAAAACAGAGCCACACACAGAAACTATTTGGATTGAATTAAACGAAAAAGCTAATAATATTATAATAGGAGTAATATATAGGCCACCAAATTTAGACAGAATGGAAGCAAAGCATCTATGGGATGAAATATCTAGAGCATCTAGATCTAACAGTATTTATGTCATGGGTGACTTTAATTTTAGCGGAATAAACTGGTTGAACAAAACAGGGAATAGTGAAGCAGAAGATTTTCTAGAATTAATTGACGATTGCTTTCTTACGCAACACATTAAGGAACCAACACGGGAAAATAATATTTTAGATTTAGTGTTAACTAACAGGGAAACGCAAATTAATGACATCGAAATAGGGAGTGAGCTAGGGAGCAGTGATCACAAAGAAATCAGATTTAGCATAGAATGGAATAGACCAGTAGGAGAAAATTCTGTTAAAGTGCCAGATTTTCGAAAAGCTGATTTTAATAGCCTAAGAAATTTTTTGGGTCAAATTGATTGGAAAGGCTTGGGTATGGGGTGTGGGCCGGTCTTGGAGCGAGACATGAACCCAGCGATAGGTGACTTAAATGGGGATTTCGATGTGGATTCAATATATAACTTATTTAAGAATATTCTAAACAAAGCACAGGAACGTAGTATACCATACAAATTGAATAGATCGTATACTAATGACCCAAAGTGGATAACAAAGAATTTGAAGAACCTTATAGGTAAAAAGAGAGCTTGGTACAAAAGGATTAAAAATGGGGAGGTCACTTTAGAATAGGAATTCGTACAACTGGTTAGAAATGTTAAAAAAGAGATAAGGAAAGCAAAAAGAAACTATGAAGTTCGCATAGCAGGGCAAGCAAAGACAAATCCTAAAGGGTTTTTTCAGTTATATCGTACTAAGACTAGGGAAAGGATAGGTCCATTAAAAACTGAGACAGGTCAAATAACAGATAGTGATGAAGAGATGAGTAGTATTTTTAATAAATATTTTGTATCTGTATTTACTAAAGAGGAACTTAACAATATGCCTTCAGCCGAACAAGTCTATGTGGGTGGGGACGAGGACAGGTTGACGAGTTTAGCAGTTACCAGGGAGGATGTTCTTAAACAAATAGTAAAACTCAAACCAAACAAATCCCCAGGGCCGGATGAAGTGTTTGCTAGGGTGCTTAAAGAATGCAAAGAGGAGCTTTGTGACCCACTGTCAACCATATTTAATAAATCAATAGAGTCAGGCAGAGTGCCAGAGTTTTGGAAAGTTGCTAATGTGATACCAGTTTTTAAGAAAGGAGATAGATCACTTGCGTCTAACTATCGACCAATTAGCCTAACGTCTATTGTGGGAAAGTTACTCGAATCTATAATAGCAAATAAAATTCGTCTTCATCTTGAAAAACATAAATTAATAATTGAGTCGCAACATGGTTTTATAAATGGCCGTTCATGTTTAACAAATTTGTTATCTTTTTATTCTAGCATTGTTGAGGCAGTTGATAGTGGTAAGGATTGCGATGTTGTATACCTTGACTTTAGCAAAGCTTTTGATACAGTGCCACATGAAAGACTGATTAAAAAAATAGAGTCTCATGGTATTGGGGGTGCTATATTAAGCTGGATTAGGGCATGGCTATACCAAAGGAAACAGAGAGTTAGTATAAATGGAATCAAGTCAGAGTGGGAAAATGTTGTAAGTGGAGTGCCTCAAGGCTCTGTCCTGGGACCTCTGTTGTTTATAATATATATAAATGATTTAGATTCAGGTTTGAGTAGCAACATTTGCAAATTTGCCGATGATACGAAAATCGGTAGGGAAATTAATTCGGAGGAGGACTCACTATCACTTCAAGTTGATCTAGATAGGGTTTTGAAATGGTCAAAGGATTGGCAGATGCAGTTTAATGCTGATAAATGTAAAGTTCTGAGGTTAGGTAATGATGATAGAGTTACAAGATACGAGCTAGATGGTGTTGTGATTGCGAAGTCGGATTGCGAAAGGGATCTGGGAGTTATGATTAGTAAGAATTTAAAACAAAAGGATCAATGCATAAATGTTCGTAATAAGGCAAATCGGACACTTGGATTTATTAATCGCAGCGTTAGTAACAAGACACCTGGTGTGGTTCTCAAGCTATATCTTGCTCTAGTTAGGCCCCATTTAGATTATGCAGTTCAGTTTTGGTCGCCATATTATAGAATGGATATAAATTCACTTGAACGTGTCCAGCGTAGGATGACTAAGTTAATTCCCCAAATTAGAAATCTTTCATATGAAGAAAGATTAACAAAGCTTAAGTTGCATTCACTGGAAAGGCGAAGAGTTAGGGGTGACATGATAGAGGTTTACAAGTGGATGAATGGACATAACCGGGGGGATATTAATAGGGTATTAAAAGTATCAACACAGGACAGAACACGAAACAATGGATATAAATTGGATAAGTTTAGATTTAGGAAAGACTTGGGTAAATACTGGTTCAGTAACAGGGTTGTTGATTTGTGGAACCAATTGCCGCGTAACATTGTGGAGGTGGGGTCCCTCGATTGTTTCAAGCACGGGTTGGACAAGTATATGAGTGGGATTGGGTGGTTATAGAATAGGAGCTGCCTCGTATGGGCCAATAGGCCTTCTGCAGTTACCTTTGTTCTTATGTTCTTACACTTTCAAATGAATTAAGATACCTTGAGATACACAATGACTTAGTTTAAATAGTTTAAACACATTATGGTACTGATTTTGACATGCTGGTGTCTGGAAGGAAGAGGGGGTGTGGGGGGTTATTGTCTGAGGTGGAGGACCAGAGGAGGGGGTCAGTGGAAGGATGGTGGCTGGAGGGATGCCATTGTTCTAATGGTTATGAAAACAATTATTGATGGCAGGAATTCAGTGGGTGTGTACTTCACCCGCACCATCACCATACTGTGCCCTGCTACAACCCCCCCCCCACTCCACCCATGCTGTGCGGGGCGTATTACACATTATGGGATAACCGACTGTCTGTCCATTCCTGTCTGCTCGTTATGCTGCCCTTCCTTTTGAAAATTGTCTGCTTTATCGACTTCCTTCAAGACCACACGTTAGCCTCTTATCACGCCCTCTTACGACTCTCAGGGAGCCGGCTCTTCTATACAATAGTTACCACTCAGTCCCCAAGGTGAAAGAGTGTCCGGGCATATGACTTGTTACGTGTACTTATTTGCGATTCGTTTGGGTTGTCACGTGTGGTGATTAGTGTTGGGTAAGGCTAGGCCAGGTCAGGTCAGACTAGGCCAGGTCAGACTAGGCTAGGTAAGGCTAGGCCAGGTCAGGTCTGGCTAGGCCAGGTCAGGCCAGGCTAGGCAGGGTGAGAGAAGTAAAGCGGCAGGTACTTACGTTTCCGAGAAAGTAGCGGCGGTAGTAAATTGTTGATTTAGATTCGACGACATCCTGAAGCTAGTAGGTGGCGGCCTCATCGCTCTCGAACTTGTTGTTGTTGTAGGGGATACGAGGCACACCCAATATCCCCCTTACATTGATCACATCGCACACTAATATTTTTACTATTTCGGACACCAGATTTGTCTGTTTCGTATATGTATAATTGTTCAATATTAAAACCACAATAGAATGCTCTTAACAGTTACAATTTTCAACTTAACAGCCATATAGTTGGCAAGAACGCCGCCCGCCAGTGTAAATGTCTCAGACCCTGTTGGAATATAACCAGTCTGTCAATCGGGTCAACCCAAGTGTTGCGTTTCCAAAAGGGTCACCCATGTTGGAATCGGTGAACGCCCTAGTAATATTGTTGAAAACATCTTAATAACTTATTAAACCAAAGGTCTTTTTATGTCAGAAGAACGGCAGAAACTAGATCTATATATGAAAACTCTTTCAGGACAAAATATAAAGTAAAACTAAAGATATTTGTAGTTGTATAAAAGTTGCATTTTTCATCGGTCGTAGAGCCGGAAATCCGTAATATTCATCTCAGAACAATGATTATTTCACGCAGAATCGTTAATAAACCTAAGATTTTTATACGTCTCAAGAAAGATAAAAACATAAATTTACTTTAATCTAGTTTTACATAATCTAGTTTTACTTTAAATGTTGTCCTGAAAGAGTTTTCATATATAGATCTAGTTTCTGCCGTTCTTCTGACATAAAAAGACCTTTGGTTTAATAAGTTATTAAGATGTTTTCAACAATATTACTAGGGCGTTCACCGATTCTAACATGGGCGACCCTTTTGGAAACGCAACACTTGGGTTGACCCGATTGACAGACTGGTTATATTCCAACAGGGTCTGAGACAGTACACATGTCCACATCCCAATGCCCGCCCTTCCAGGACTGGGGGTGCGGGGGTGTACAATAAACTATACCCACCTCCGGCGGCAGCTTGTCGAAGGCGGAAGTGTAGCCTAGACAATTTGTCATGATAATTAGTGATGACTCTTATTTTGATTATGGGTCCGGAATCCAGTTAAGCTTTTATTCTTAATTTATATTACAATGCTGGTAAAATACACTTCTTGATGATGAGTATGGAGTACAAATGAACTCATTGTGTACCCAAGTTCAAGTTCAAGTATGTTTATTGAGATAAGCAATAAATACATCTCAAAGGGATAGAGTAGCTTAGGCTATTTCAACCCCCCTCTAATTCAAGTCCCTCAAGGGGCGCACAAATGCTGAGTACAAATAGACAAATAACATTACAAGAATCCAAACAAGAATTGTGTACCCTATACTCACAGGATGAGTATAGGGTACACAATAAACTACCACTCACATCATGGTATGGGTTGCACAAGAAACTATCGCGCAGAGGATGAATATGGAGAGCAAAGTAAACAAAGATTCACACGATGAGAAAGGGTTGCGCAATGTCCTATGACTCACAGAATGAGTATTAGCTGCACAATAAACTACAGGTCACAGGATAAGTATGGGTTGCACAATAAATTACAGGTCACAGGATGGGTATGGGCTGCACAAACTACCGGTAACAGGATGAATATGGGATGCACAATAAATTACGGGTCACAGGATGAGTATGGGTTGCACAAACTACTGGTAACAAGATGAGTATGGGGTGCACAATAAATTACCGCACAGAGGATGTGTATAGGGTGCACAAACTGGTTGGGTAAATGGAAATGGTTGGGTACATTTCCTTTCACCTAATGCGACTATTCACGTGTCCGGACACCGGCGATTGTGTGGTATTGGCCATTTATTTAACCATAACTTTGCATTCATTTAATAATTATATTAAGATATGTTTTCCTTGAAATATAGTTACATTATCGTCTACATGTCTTTATTCTGACATAAAGACCTATGGCGTTACTTTGCATATATGCAAAGTAATTATAAAATTGATTGGCTTGTGTGGAGGCCTTCACACTCCCTGAGCAAGCCATCAAGTAACTATAAAAAGGCATATATCTTCACTTTCACTTCAGTTATATTTATGCCAAAGTATTAACATGCAGCTTATATTTATGTCTTTATGACGACATAGAAAACTTCGTTTATTATAATATCTAGATTAAATTAACATTGATCTTCGGAAGGTCATAGTTCCCATATCGGTAAGGAGAGCGTCGGCCATGAAGCCTTGTTTAAAGTATGAATATTTTTCCTCTCTAATAAGGTATAATCTCTGTGATGGATTCAAAAAACTATTTTATATCTGCCTTTCTGATAACATATACAAATATAATCTTTATTTGTGAATATTTGTTAATTATGCAATATATCAGAGGGCGTGTAGGGTTCGGTGTTCAATGAACGAAAAGGACTGGATCACTGTGTACAGGAGGCTGATATGGCAGCAAACACTCTCCTGGCGACCATATATATCTTGGATAAGTCGCTCCACATAATTGTCGCTTGGACCGTCGACTTCCTATGGCGTCTCCTCTCACATATTTACGTCTCATTTCGTTATGAAATTAGATTATTTCAGAGTAAAAATAGGTTTGATCATGTTCTACGTGTAGCACCAACATTATAGTAAGTAAATATACCATATTTCTTCATTACTTGCGTAATGCTAGGACGATTTGTGTAGTTTTGGGCTGATTTGGGTAATTCTATGGACCGTGTGGGAGGTTGTTGTGGTCGTCTGGGCATGTGGGTGGTTGTGTTGTGGTCGTCTGGGCATGTGGGTGGTTGTGTTGTGGTCGTCTGGGCATGTGGGAGGTTGTGTTGTGGTCGTCTGGGCATGTGGGTGGTTGTGTTGTGGTCGTCTGGGCATGTGGGTGGTTGTGTTGTGGTCGTCTGGGCATGTGGGAGGTTGTGTTGTGGTGGTCTGGACATGTGGGTGGTTGTGTTGTGGTCGTCTGGGCATGTGGGTGGTTGTGTTGTGGTGGTCTGGGCATGTGGGAGGTTGTGTTGTGGTCGTCTGGGCATGTGGGAGGTTGTGTTGTGGTCGTCTGGGCATGTGGGAGGTTGTGTTGTGGTCGTCTGGACATGTGGGAGGTTGTGTTGTGGTCGTCTGGGCATGTGGGAGGGTGTGTTGTGGTCGTCTGGGCATGTGGGAGGGTGTGTTGTGGTCGTCTGGGCATGTGGGAGGGTATGTTGTGGTCGTCTGGGCATGTGGGAGGGTATGTTGTGGTCGTCTGGGCATGTGGGAGGTTGTGTTGTGGTCGTCTGGGCATGTGGGAGGGTATGTTGTGGTCGTCTGGGCATGTGGGAGGGTGTGTTGTGGTCGCCTGGGCATGTAGGAGGTTGTGTTGTGGTCGTCTGGGCATGTGGGAGGTTGTGTTGTGGTGGTCTGGGCATGTGGGAGGTTGTGTTGTGGTCGCCTGGGCATGTGGGAGGTTGTGTTGTGGTCGCCTGGGCATGTGGGAGGGTATGTTGTGGTCGTCTGGGCATGTGGGAGGTTGTGTTGTGGTCGTCTGGGCATGTGGGAGGTTGTGTTGTGGTCGTCTGGGCATGTGGGAGGGTGTGTTGTGGTCGTCTGGACATGTGGGAGGTTGTGTTGTGGTCGTCTGGGCATGTGGGAGGGTATGTTGTGGTCGTCTGGGCATGTGGGAGGGTATGTTGTGGTCGTCTGGGCATGTGGGAGGTTGTGTTGTGGTCGCCTGGGCATGTGGGAGGTTGTGTTGTGGTCGTCTGGGCATGTGGGAGGTTGTGTTGTGGTCGTCTGGGCATGTGGGAGGTTGTGTTGTGGTCGTCTGGGCATGTGGGAGGGTATGTTGTGGTCGTCTGGGCATGTGGGAGGTTGTGTTGTGGTCGTCTGGGCATGTGGGAGGTTGTGTTGTGGTCGCCTGGGCATGTGGGAGGTTGTGTTGTGGTCGCCTGGGCATGTGGGAGGGTATGTTGTGGTCGTCTGGGCATGTGGGAGGTTGTGGTGTGGTCGTCTGGGCATGTGGGAGGGTATGTTGTGGTCGTCTGGGCATGTGGGAGGTTGTGTTGTGGTGGTCTGGGCATGTGGGAGGTTGTGTTGTGGTCGTCTGGGCATGTGGGAGGTTGTGTTGTGGTCGCCTGGGCATGTGGGAGGTTGTGTTGTGGTCGTCTGGACATGTGGGAGGTTGTGTTGTGGTCGTCTGGGCATGTGGGAGGTTGTGTTGTGGTCGTCTGGGCATGTGGGAGGTTGTGTTGTGGTCGCCTGGGCATGTGGGAGGTTGTGTTGTGGTCGCCTGGGCATGTGGGAGGGTATGTTGTGGTCGTCTGGGCATGTGGGAGGTTGTGTTGTGGTCGTCTGGGCATGTGGGAGGGTATGTTGTGGTCGTCTGGGCATGTGGGAGGTTGTGTTGTGGTCGTCTGGGCATGTGGGAGGTTGTGTTGTGGTCGCCTGGGCATGTGGGAGGTTGTGTTGTGGTCGCCTGGGCATGTGGGAGGGTATGTTGTGGTCGTCTGGGCATGTGGGAGGTTGTGTTGTGGTCGTCTGGGCATGTGGGAGGGTATGT
>NC_091239.1:17249406-17311906 GCF_040958095.1 Procambarus clarkii | reverse complement strand
CTCGACCATCCTAGTCCATCCTGGACCGCACTGGATCATTCTGGACCATGCTGGACAATGCTGGACCATGCTGCACCATCATGAACCATGTTTGACCATCCTGGACTATGCTGGATCATGCTGGACCATCCTGGATCATCAATGCAGAACCTTGCTGTACCATCGTCGACTATGCACGACCAACCTGGACCATGCTGGACCATGCAAGACCATCTTGGACCATGCTGGACCATTTTGGACCATCCTGGACCATCATGGATCATCCTAGACCGTCTTGGACCAAGCAGGATTATCCTGGACCATCATGGACCATCTCGGACCATGCTGGACCATTTTGGACCATCCTGGATCATGCTGGACCATGCTGGATCATCCTAAACCATTGCGGACCATGCTGGACCACTATGGCCCATGCTGGACTATCCTGGACAATGCTGGATCATCCTGGACCATCATCGACCATGCTGGACCATCTTGAGATATCAAGATAAACACCATCTTAAGATATCAAGATAAACAGAAGCTTGAGATAGTAAAGATAAACACAAGCTGGAGATAGTAAAGATAAACACAAGCTGGAGATAGTAAAGATAAACACAAGCTGGAGATAGTAAAGATAAACACAAGCTTGTGATAGTAAAGATAAACACGTGCTTGTGATAGTAAAGATAAACACAAGCTTGAGATAGTAAAGATAAACACAAGCTGGAGATAGTAAAGATAAACACAAGCTGGAGATAGTAAAGATAAACACAAGCTGGAGATAGTAAAGATAAACACGTGCTTGTGATAGTAAAGAGCCTACTAAACACTCACTGAGATCACTCTCTATGACCCAATAATCGAAGCTTCAGTTTAGAAGAGGTTTACAAGCCAGGGAGAAGATGTCGGTGCTGAAGAATTTGTGTAAGTTTACTGAGATGCTGAACCTCAGGGAAAATGACTACAGCATCGTAAGAAGTCCACTACGGGATCACCATAGCCCGTGCTACTTGGAACTTTTTATTCCAGGTTGCAAAGCTTAAACAACATACAACAGTGAGCCAGATCTCTTAGCTTAATAAAGCTAAGACTGTTAGAATAAATTAGAATACAATAAGTACAATATTAGAATAAATTGTTAGCTGATGTTAGAGGCATCAATGATTAAATATTTGTTGATGTTATTAATGTTTATTTACAATTATAATTGAGCTGGGGCCAGATTCACGAAGCAGTTACGCAAGCACTTACGAACGTGTACATCTTTCCTCAATCTTTGACGGCTTTGGTTACGTTTATTAAACAGTTTACAAACATGAAAACTTGCCAATCAACTGTTGTTATTGTTATAAACAGCTTCCTGGTGCTTCGGAGCTCATTAACTGTTTAATAATTGTAAACAAAGCCGCCAAAGATTGAGGAAAGATGGACAGGTTCGTAAGTGCTTGCGTAACTGCTTCGTGAATCTGGCTCCCTGGAGGACATGTCCGAATACTTCCATCTTCGTTGTCTACGTTGTTCGTCTTCCTAAGGTCTCCCCAACGTCAAGAAACTGTAGTATTAAAGTGTCTTTATCCTAACCAACCAGAGGACCCAAAACAGAAAACGGGGGACAGTATGTCAACTTTCGCGAGCCGCTGCTATTTTCTAGTATGAAGATTTTTGGCCTTATGTATAATACATTATGTTTTATAATACATTATATAATACATTCTCTATTGTCGGTCCTATTCATCTCTCTTTCTCTTTCTCTCTCTCTCCCTCTCTCCCTCTCTCTCTCTCTCTCTCTCCCTCTCTCCCTCTCTCTCTCTCCCTCTCTCCCTCTCTCTCTCTCCCTCTCTCCCTCTCTCTCTCTCTCTCTCTCTCTCTCTCTCTCTCTCTCTCTCTCTCTCTCTCTCTCTCTGAATAAATTAGTCGTAAATAACGATTGCTTACCTATAAGGCTGATCTACACCTCGATATAACGAACATATGATGAGAATCAGATAGTGGGTGAAGCCATTTGGAACCTGCGGGGCAGTAAGGTAGACAGGGGGGGACCCCAGGAGTGGGGGGGGGACAGGGGGGACCCCCGGGAGTGGGGGGGGACCCCAGGAGTGGGGGGGGACAGGGGGGACCCCCGGGAGTGGGGGGGGGACCAAAGGAGTGGGGGGGACCCCAGGAGTGGGGGGGGGGACCCCAGGAGTGGGGGGGTCCCACCCAGGGGGGGGTGAGAAATAGCACACATTATCCCCTTTCATGAAATTTTCTATAAGCTTTCTTCGTTTTGGAAGATTTCACTTCCAGAATTTGTGGTCAGTTTTGTTTTTCCTTAAACTTCAGGAAAAATATCATTGTTCAGACATTTACCTGAGTGTTCTTGAAGAGCAATCTGATTGAGATTGATCTGATTGAGGCTGCAACGTCGCCTCTCTCCTGATTCATCACTGTTTTTCTTAAGGAAATCGACCAAACCGTCAATATTTCGGCGTCTTATGGTCAGCACTAAACCCAGGAAATATTGGAAGGTTTTTCGAACCTTCAGTTTGGATAGGTTAGGCCTGAGTGGCTTAAGCTGCAAGATGTCTAAGCCGTCTTGTGTAACTGTAAACCTTCAGCTTAGGCTGTAAACAAGATGTTTGTGTATGTCTCAGTTTACCCAACAGGTAAACTTGATCAGCTTTCTTTTTGGTAGTCGCTTCTCAGTGGCCTCACAAGTTTGGCCAGATATATGAAACTGATTGTGAGAAAATTATATATTGGAATAATGAGTAATACAGTGTTGTATTGTCAGGAGGTATAGTAGCAATACAATGTTGAATTAGAAGCATAGTGGTAATAAGGAATTGTTATTACGTCCTATTTCACACCACCTACACACACCTAAAACCACCAACACCCACCTAAAACCACCTACACCTAACAACACCCACCTACACTACCTACACCCATCAACACCCACCTACACCCACCAACACCCACCTACACCCACAAACATCCACCTACACCCACCTACAACCACCTAAAACCACCTACACCCACAAACATCCACCTACACCCACCTACAACCACCTAAAACCACCTACACCCACAAACATCCACCTACACCCACCTACAACCACCTAAAACCACCTACACCTAACAACACCCACCTACACCCACCTAAAACCACCTACACCCACCAACACCCACTTACACTCACCAACAACCACCTACACCCCACCATCACCCACCTACACCCACCTACAACCACCTACACCCACCAACACCTAACAACACCCACCTACACCCACCTACACCTAACAACACCCACCTACACCCACCTACACGCACCTAAAACCACTTACACCCACCTATACCCTCCAACACCCACCTACACCGACCAACACCTACCTACAACCACTTACTCCCACCTACATCCGCCAACACCCATTTACACCCACATACAACCACCTACACCCACCAACACCCACCAACACCCACCTACACCCAACAACACCCACCTACACCCACCAACACCCACCTACACCCACCTACACCCACCAACACCCACCAACACACACCTACACCCACCAACACACACCTACACCCACCTACACCCACCAACACACACCTACACCAACACCCACCAACACCCACCTACACCCACCTACACACACCTACACCCCACCAACACCCACCAACATCCACCTACAAACACCTACACACACCTACACCACCCAACATACACCTACACCCACCTACACACACCAACACCCACCATCACCCACCTACACCCACCTACACCCACCAACACCCACCAACACCCACCAACACACACCTACACCCACCAACACCCACCTACACCCACCTACACACACCTACACCCACCTACACCCACCAACACCCACCTACACCCAAAAACACCCACCAACACCCACCTACACACACCTACACCCACCAACACCCACCTACGCACACCAACACCCACCTACACCCACCAACACCCACCAACACCCACCAACACCCACCTACACACACCTACACCCCACCAACACCCACCAACACACACCTACACCCACCTACACCCACCAACACCCATCACCCACCTACACCCACCTACACCCACCAACACCCACCAACACCCACCTACACCCACCAACACACACCTACACCCACCAACACCCACCTACACCCACCTACACACACCTACACCCACCTACACCCACCAACACCCACCTACACCCAAAAACACCCACCAACACCCACCTACACACACCTACACCCACCAACACCCACCTACGCACACCAACACCCACCTACACCCACCAACACCCACCAACACCCACCTACACACACCTACACCCCACCAACACCCACCAACACACACCTACACCCACCTACACCCACCAACACCCACCAACACACACCTACACCCACCTACACCCACCAACACCCACCAACACCCACCTACACACACCTACACCCACCTAAACCCACCTATACCCACCTACACCCACCTACACCCACCTACACCCACCTACACACACCAACACCCACCTACACACACCTACACCCACCTACACACACCTATACCCACCTACACCCACCTACACCCACCTACACCCACCAACACCCACCTACACCCACTAACACCCACCTACACACACCTACACCCACCAACACCTACCTACACCCACTTACACACATCTACACCCACCAACACCCACCTACACACACCTACACCCACCAACACCCACCTACACACACCTACACCCACCAACACCCACCTACACCCACCTACATCCACCAACACCCACCTACACCCACCAACACCCACCTTCACCCACCTACACACACCTACACCCACCTACACCCACCCACACCCACCAACACCCACCTACACCCACCAACACCCACCCACACCCACCTACACCCACCAACACCCACCTACACCAACCTACACCCACCAACACCCACCTACACCCACCCACACCCACCAACACCCACCTACATCAACCTACATCCACCAACACCCACCAACACCAACCTACACCCACCAACACCCACCAACACCCACCAACACCCACCTACACCCACCAACACCCACCAACACCTACACCCACCAACACCCACCAACACCCACACCTACACCCATGGAAAAATCTTACTGAAGGGACCGTACGAGTCATAAATACTCATACTCCGCCCAAGTAAAACAGAAACATGCAACACTTAGTGGGCCAGCCAGAGGCTTAGGGCCCGCCCAGTGGGCCAGCCAGAGGCTTAGGGCCCGCCCAGTGGGCCAGCCAGAGGCTTAGGGCCCGCCCAGTGGGCCAGCCAGAGGCTTAGGGCCCGCCCAGTGGGCCAGCCAGAGGCTTAGGGCCCGCCAAGTGGACCAGCCAGAGGCTTAGGGCCCGCCCAGTGGGCCAGCCAGAGGCTTAGGGCCCGCCCAGTGGGCCAGCCAGAGGCTTAGGGCCCGCCCAGTGGGCCAGCCAGAGGCTTAGGGCCCGCCCAGTGGGCCAGCCAGAGGCTTAGGGCCCGCCCAGTGGGCCAGCCAGAGGCTTAGGGCCCGCCCAGTGGGCCAGCCAGAGGCTTAGGGCCTGCCCAGTGGGCCAGCCAGAGGCTTAGGGCCCGCCCAGTGGGCCAGCCAGAGGCTTAGGGCCCGCCCAGTGGGCCAGCCAGAGGCTTAGGGCCCGCCCAGTGGGCCAGCCAGAGGCTTAGGGCCCGCCCAGTGGGCCAGCCAGAGGCTTAGGGCCCGCCCAGTGGGCCAGCCAGAGGCTTAGGGCCCGCCCAGTGGGCCAGCCAGAGGCTTAGGGCCCGCCCAGTGGACCAGCCAGAGGCTTAGGGCCCGCCCAGTGGGCCAGCCAGAGGCTTAGGGCCCGCCCAGTGGGCCAGCCAGAGGCTTAGGGCCCGCCCAGTGGGCCAGCCAGAGGCTTAGGGCCCGCGCAGGAATATCCCTGCAAACAAAAAAAACTACACCCACCTACACCCACCTACACCCACCAACACCCACCTACACCCACCAACACCCACCAATACCCACCAACACCCAACTACACCCACCAACTACCCCCAACACCCACCTACACCCACCTACACACCACCTACCCCCACCTACACCCACCTACACCCATCTATACCCACCTACACCCACCAACACCCACCTACACCCACATACACCCACCTACACACACTTACACCCACCTACACCCACCCACACCCACCAACACCCACCTACACCCACCTACACCCACCTACACACACCTACACCCACCTACACCCACCAACACCCACCAACACCCACCAACACCAACCTACACCCACCAACACCAACTTACACCCACCTACACCCACCTACACCAACCTACACCCACCTACACCCACCAACACCCACCTACACCCACCTACACCCACCAACACCCACCTACACCCACCAACACCCACCTACATCCACCTACACACACACCTACACCCACCAACACCCACCAACACCCACCAAAACCCACCAACACCCACCTACACCCACATACACCCACCTACACCCACCAACACCCACCTACACCCACCAACACCCACCTACATCCACCTACACACACACCTACACCCACCAACACCCACCAACACCCACCAAAACCCACCAACACCCACCTACACCCACATACACCCACCTACACCCACCAACACCCACCAACACCCCACCTACACCCACCTACACCCACCTTCACCCACCAACACCCACCAACACCCCACCTACACCCACCTACATCCACCTACACCCACCTACACCCACCTACATCCACCTACACCCACCTACACCTAGCGGCAGGAGAACAACGACTCAGACACGGATACTCAATTAACTAATGGAGTGTGACACTGAAATTCTGTCTCCCAGGTCTATATGTCGTTGGTGTGGGGTTACTGTGGGAGCTATGGTGGGGGTTACTGTGGAAGCTGTAGTGAGGGTTACAGTGGGAGCTGTGGTGGGGGTTACTGTGGGAGCTGTAGTGAGGGTTACTATGGGAGCTGTGGTGGTGGGAGCTGTGGTGGGGGTTACTGTGGGAGCTGTGGTGGTGGTTACTGTGGGAGCTGTGGTGGGGGTTACTGTGGGAGCTGTAGTGGGGGTTACTGTGGGAGCTGTGGTGGTGGTTACTGTGGGAGCTGTGGTGGGGGTTACTGTGGGAGCTGTGGTGGGGGTTACTGTGGGAGCTGTAGTGGGGGTTACTGTGGGAGCTGTGGTGGTGGTTACTGTGGGAGCTGTGGTGGGGGTTACTGTGGGAGCTGTGGTGGGGGTTACTGTGGGAGCTGTAGTGGGGGTTACTGTGGGAGCTGTGGTGGTGGTTACTGTGGGAGGTGTGGTGGTGGTTACTGTGGGAGCTGTTGTGGGGTTACTGTGGGAGCTGTGTTGGGGGTTACTGTGAGAGCTGTGGTGGGGGTTACTGTGGGAGCTGTAGTGGGGGTTACTGTGGGAGCTGTGGTGGTGGTTACTGTGGGAGCTATGGTTGGGTTTACGGTGGGAGCTGTGGTGGTGGTTACTGTGGGAGCTGTGGTGGTGGTTACTGTGGGAGCTGTGGTGGGGTTACTGTGGGAGCTCTGGTGGTGGTTACTGTATGAGCTGTGGTGGTGGTTACTGTGGGAGCTGTGGTGGTGGTTATTGTGGGAGCTGTGGTGGTGGTTACTGTGGGAGGTGTGGTGGTGGTTACTGTGGGAGGTGTGGTGGTGGTTACTGTGGGAGCTGTGGTGGGGTTACTGTGGGAGCTGTGGTGGGGGTTACTGTGGGAGCTGTGGTGGGGGTTACTGTGGGAGCTGTGGTGAGGGTTACTGTGGGAGCTGTGTTGGGGGTTACTGAGGGAGCTGTATTGGTGGTGGTTACTGTGGGAGCTGTGGTGGGGTTACTGTGGGAGGTGTGGTGGAGGTTACTGTGGGAGCTGTGGTGGGGTTACTGTGGGAGCTGTGGTGGTGGTTACTGTGGGAGCTGTGGTGGGGTTACTGTGGGAGCTGTAGTGGTGGTTACTGTGGGAGCTGTGGTGGGGGTTACTGTGGGAGCTGTGGTGGTGGTTACTGTGGGAGCTGTGGTGGGGTTACTGTGGGAGCTCTGGTGGTGGTTACAGTATGAGCTCTGGTGGGGTTACTGTGGGAGCTGTGGTGGTGGATACTGTGGGAGCTGTGGTGGTGGTTACTGTGGGAGCTGTGGTGGTGGTTACTGTGGAAGCTGTGGTGGTGGTTACTGTGGGAGCTGTGGTGGTGGTGGGTACTGTGGGAGCTGTGGTGGGGGTTACTGTGGGAGCGGTGGTGGTGGTTACTGTGGGAGCTGTGGTGGTGGTTACTGTGGGAGCTGTGGTGGTGGTGGTTACTGTGGGAGCTGTGGTGGTGGTGGTTACTGTGGGAGCTGTGGTGGGGTTACTGTGGGAGCTGTGGTGGTGGTTACTGTGGGAGCTGTGGTGGTGGTTACTGTGGAAGCTGTGGTGGTGGTTACTGTGGGAGCTGTGGTGGTGGTGGGTACTGTGGGAGCTGTGGTGGGGGTTACTGTGGGAGCGGTGGTGGTGGTTACTGTGGGAGCTGTGGTGGTGGTTACTGTGGGAGCTGTGTTGGGGGTTACTGTGGGAGCTGTGGTGGTAATGGTTACTGTGGGAGCTGTGGTGGGGTTACTGTGGGAGCTGTGGTGGTGGTTACTGTGGGAGCTGTGGTGGTGGTTACTGTGGGAGCTGTGGTGGTGGTTACTGTGGGAGCTGTGGTGGTGGTTACTGTGGGAGCTGTGGTGGGGGTTACTGTGGGAGCTGTGGTGGGGGTTACTGTGGGAGCTGTAGTGGGGGTTACTGTGGGAGCTGTGGTGGTGGTTACTGTGGGAGCTGTGGTGGGGGTTACTGTGGGAGCTGTGGTGGGGGTTACTGTGGGAGCTGTGGTGGGGGTTACTGTGGGAGCTGTGGTGGTGGTTACTGTGGGAGCTGTGGTGGTGGTTACTGTGGGAGCTGTGGTGGGGTTACTGTGGGAGGTGTGGTGATGGTTACTGTGAGAGCTGTGGTGGTGGTTACTGTGGGAGCTGTGGTGGGGTTACTGTGGGAGCTCTGGTGGTGGTTACTGTGGGAGCTGTGGTGGTGGTTACTTTGGAAGCTGTGGTGGTGGTTACTGTGGGAGATGTGGTGGTGGTGGTTACTGTGGGAGCTGTGGTGGTGGTTACTGTGGGAGGTGTGGTGGGGGTTACTGTGGGAGCTGTGGTGGGGGTTACTGTGGGAGCTGTGGTGGGGGTTACTGTGGGAGCTGTGGTGGAGGTTACTGTGGGAGCTGTGGTGGTGGTTACTGTGGGAGCTGTGGTGGTGGTTACTGTGTGAGCTGTGGTGGTGGTTACTGTGGGAGCTGTGGTGGTGGTTACTGTGGGAGGTGTGGTGGGGGTTACTGTGGGAGGTGTGGTGGTGGTTACTGTGGGAGGTGTGGTGGAGGTTACTGTGGGAGCTGTGGTGGGGGTTACTGTGGGAGCTGTGGTGGGGGTTACTGTGGGAGCTGTGGTGGGGGTTACTGTGGGAGCTGTTGTGGTGGTTACTGTGGGAGCTGTGGTGGGGGTTACTGTGGGAGCTGTGGTGGAGGTTACTGTTGGAGCTGTGGTGGTGGTTACTGTGGGAGCTCTGGTGGTGGTGGTTACTGTGGGAGCTGTGGTGGTGGTTACTGTGGGAGCTGTGGTGGTGGTTACTGTGGGAGCTGTGGTGGAGGTTACTGTGGGAGCTGTGGTGGTGGTGGTTACTGTGGGAGCTGTGGTGGGGGTTACTGTGGGAGCTGTGGTGGGGGTTACTGTGGGAGGTGTGGTGGTGGTTACTGTGGGAGCTGTGGTGGGGGTTACTGTGGGAGCTGTGGTGGAGGTTACTGTGGGAGCTGTGGTAGTGGTTACTGTGGGAGCTGTGGTGGTGGTTACTGTGGTGGGGGTTAATGTGGGAGGTGTGGTGGGTGTTACTGTGGGAGCTGTGGTGGTGGTTACTGTGGGAGCTGTGGTGGGAGTTACTGTGGGAGCTGTGGTGGTGGTTACTGTGGGAGCTGTGGTGGGGGTTACTGTGGGAGCTGTGGTGGGGGTTACTGTGGGAGCTGTGGTGGTGGTTACTGTGGGAGCTGTGGTGGGGGTTACTGTGGGAGCTGTGGTGGTGGTTACTGTGGGAGCTGTGGTGGGGGTTACTGTAGGAGCTGTGGTGGGGGTTACTGTGGGAGCTGTGGTGGTGGTTACTGTGGGAGCTGTGGTGGGGGTTACTGTGGGAGCTGTGGTGGTGGTTACTGTGGGAGCTGTGGTGGGGGTTACTGTGGGAGCTGTGGTCGTGGTTACTGTGGGAGCTGTGGTGGGGGTTACTGTGGGAGCTGTGGTGGTGGTTACTGTGGGAGCTGTGGTGGGGGTTACTGTGGGAGCTGTGGTGGGGGTTACTGTGGGAGCTGTGGTGGTGGTTACTGTGGGAGCTGTGGTGGGGGTTACTGTGGGAGCTGTACTCACCTAGTTGTGTTTGCGGGGGTTGAGCTCTGGCTCTTTGGTCCCGCCTCTCAACCGTCAATCAACAGGTGTACAGATTCATGAGCCTATCGGGCTCTGTCATATCTACACTTGAAACTGTGTATGGAGTCAGCCTCCACCACATCACTTCCTAATGCATTCCATTTGTCAACCACTCTGACACTAAAAAAGTTCTTTCTAATATCTCTGTGGCTCATTTGGGCACTCAGTTTCCACCTGTGTCCCCTTGTGCGTGTTCCCCTTGTGTTAAATAGACTGTCTTTATCTACCCTATCAATCCCCTTCAGAATCTTGAATGTGGTGATCATGTCCCCCTAACTCTTCTGTCTTCCAGCGAAGTGAGGTTTAATTCCCGTAGTCTCTCCTCGTAGCTCATACCTCTCAGCTCGGGTACTAGTCTGGTGGCAAACCTTTGAACCTTTTCCAGTTTAGTCTTATCCTTGACTAGATATGGACTCCATGCTGGGGCTGCATACTCCAGGATTGGCCTGACATATGTGGTATACAAAGTTCTGAATGATTCTTTACACAAGTTTCTGAATGCCGTTCGTATGTTGGCCAGCCTGGCATATGCCGCTGATGTTATCCGCTTGATATGTGCTGCAGGAGACAGGTCTGGCGTGATATCAACCCCCAAGTCTTTTTCCTTCTCTGACTCCTGAAGAATTTCCTCTCCCAGATGATACCTTGTATCTGGCCTCCTGCTCCCTACACCTATCTTCATTACATTACATTTGGTTGGGTTAAACTCTAACAACCATTTGTTCGACCATTCCTTCAGCTTGTCTAGGTCTTCTTGAAGCCTCAAACAGTCCTCTTCTGTTTTAATCCTTCTCATAATTTTAGCATCGTCCGCAAACATTGAGAGAAATGAATCGGTACCCTCCGGGAGATCATTTACATATATCAGAAACAAGATAGGACCGAGTACAGAGCCCTGTGGGACTCCACTGGTGACTTCACGCCAATCGGAGGTCTCACCCCTCACCGTAACTCTCTGCTTCCTATTGCTTAGATACTCCCTTATCCACAGGAGCACCTTACCAGCTACACCTGCCTGTCTCTCCAGCTTATGTACCAGCCTCTTATGCGGTACTGTGTCAAAGGCTTTCCGACAATCCAAGAAAATGCAGTGCGCCCAGCCCTCTCTTTCTTGCTTAATCTGTGTCACCTGATCGTAGAATTCTATCAAGCCTGTAAGGCAAGATTTACCCTCCCTGAATCCATGTTGGCGATTTGTCACGAAGTCCCTTCTCTCCAGATGTGTTACCAGGTTTTTTCTCACGATCTTCTCCATCACCTTGCATGGTATACAAGTCAAGGACACTGGCCTGTAGTTCAGTGCCTCTTGTCTGTCGCCCTTTTTGTATATTGGGACCACATTCGCCGTCTTCCATATTTCTGGTAGGTCTCCCGTCTCTAGTGACTTACTATACACTATGGAGAGTGGCAGGCAAAGTGCCTCTGCACACTCTTTCAGTACCCATGGTGGGTACCCAGCTGTGGGGGGGTTACTGTGGGAGCTGTGGTGGGGGTTACTGTGGGAGCTGTGGTGGTGGTTACTGTGGGAGCTGTGGTGGTGGTTACTGTAGTTATCATCCACCAGTACTCGTGTCATCCACCATCCACCAGTACTTGTGTCATCCATCATCCACCAGTACTTGTGTCATCCATCATCCACCAGTACTCGTGTCATCCACCAGTACTTGTGTCATCCATCATCCACCAGTACTTGTGTCATCCATCATCCACCAGTACTCGTGTCATCCACCATCCACCAGTACTTGTGTCATCCATCATCCACCAGTACTCGTGTCATCCATCACCCACCAGTACTTGTGTCATCCATCATCCACCAGTAATCGTGTCATCCACCATCCACCAGTACTCGTGTCATCCATCATCCACCAGTACTCGTGTCATCCATCATCAACAAGTACCCGTGTCATCCATCATTCACCAGTACTCGTGTCATCCATCATCCACAAGTACCCGTGTCATCCATCATCCACCAGTACTCGTGTCATCCATCACCCACCAGTACCCGTGTCATCCATCATCCACCAGTACTCGTGTCATCCATCATCCACCAGTACTCGTGTCATCCATCATCCACCAGTACTCCTGTCATCCATCATCCACAAGTACCCGTGTCATTCATCATCCACCAGTACTCGTGTCATCCATCACCCACCAGTACCCGTGTCATCCATCATCCACCAGTACTTGTGTCATCCACCAGTACTCGTGTCATCCATCATCCACCAGTACTCGTGTCATCCATCCTCCACCAGTACTCGTGTCATCCATCATCCACCAGTACTCGTGTCATCCACCATCCACCAGTACTCGTGTCATCCACCATCCACCAGTACTCGTGTCATCCATCATCCACCAGTACTCGTGTCATCCATCATCCACCAGTACTCGTGTCATCCACCAGTACTCGTGTCATCCATCATCCACCAGTACTCGTATCATCCACCATCCACCAGTACTCGTGTCATCCATCATCCACCAGTACTCGTGTCATCCATCATCCACCAGTACTCGTATCATCCACCATCCACCAGTACTCGTGTCATCCATCATCCACCAGTACTCGTATCATCCATCATCCACCAGTACTCGTGTCATCCAGCATCCACCAGTACTCATGTCATCCAGCATCCACCAGTATTCGTGTCATCCAGCATCCACCAGTACTCGTGTCATCCACCAGTACTCGTGTCATCCACCATCCACCAGTACTCGTGTCATCCACCATCCACCAGTACTCGTGTCATCCATCATCCACCAGTACTCGTGTCATCCATCATCCACCAGTACTCGTGTCACCCACCAGTACTCGTGTCATCCATCATCCACCAGTACTCGTGTCATCCATCATCCACCAGTACTCGTGTCATCCATCATCCACCAGTGCTCGTGTCATCCATCATCCACCAGTACTCGTGTCATCCATCATCCACCAGTACTCGTGTCATCCATCATCCACCAGTACTCGTGTCATCCATCATCCACCAGTACTCGTGTCATCCATCATCCACCAGTGCTCGTGTCATCCAGCATCCACCAGTACTCGTGTCATCCATCATCCACCAGTACTCGTGTCATCCATCATCCACCAGTGCTCGTGTCATCCAGGCCAGAATACAACAGTATCACCTCTCGTTGTCAAGAAGAAATTAGTCTCTAAACTGATCAAAATAATATAATATAAAATATATAATGAATATAACGATCTCGAGGCCCAGATATAACGAGATATAACGAGAGTCCGAGTATACTCGAGTATTGTCTCTTCAAAGAAGCAATGTGTATACTCCCGGGGCGGAAATCTTACCCAATATACACCGGACGAACAAGATCAGTTCCGAGGTCATGGCTGAGCTTGGCGAGGCTGAGGTTCCTGGGAGTGGATCTCGTTCTCTTCTGGTCATTTTCAGAATCCTTGTGTGAGAGTGCAGCAAGGAAAGGAGTTGACGCACGAGGGATGTGTCGAGTGTGTGCGTCACTGGGGCACTGGGGAGCTTGTCCTCTTCTGGTCATTTTCAGAATCCTTGTGTGAGAGTGCAGCAAGAAAAGGAGTTGACGTATGGGGGATGTGTCGAGTGTTTGCGTCACTGGGGCACTGGGGAGCTTGTCCTCTTGTGGTCATTTTCAGAATCCTGTGTGAGAGTGCAGCAAGAAAAGGAGTTGACGCACGAGGGAAGTGTCGAGTGTTTGCGTCACTGGGGCACCGGGGAGCTTGTCCTCTTGTGGTCATTTTCAGATTCCTGTGTGAGAGTGCAGCAAGAAAAGGAGTTGACGCACGAGGGATGTGTCGAGTGTGTGCGTCACTGGGGCACTGGGGAGCTTGTCCTCTTCTGGTCATTTTCAGAATCCTGTGTGAGAGTGCAGCAAGAAAAGGAGTTGACGTACGAGGGATGTGTCGAGTGTGTGCGTCACTGGGGCACTGGGGAGCTTGTCCTCTTGTGGTCATTTTCAGAATCCTGTGTGAGAGTGCAGCAAGAAAAGGAGTTGACGTACGGGGGAAGTATCGTGTGTGTGCGTCACTGGGGCACCGGGGAGCTTGTCCTCTTGTGGTCATTTTCAGATTCCTGTGCGAGAGTGCAGCAAGAAAAGGAGTTGACGTATGGGGGAAGTATCGTGTGTGTGCGTCACTGGGGCACCGGGGAGCTTGTCCTCTTCTGGTCATTTTCAGAATCCTGTGTGAGAGTGCAGCAAGAAAAGGAGTTGACGCACGAGGGATGTGTCGAGTGTGTGCGTCACTGGGGCACTGGGGAGCTTGTCCTCTTCTGGTCATTTTCAGATTCCTGTGTGAGAGTGCAGCAAGAAAAGGAGTTGACGTACGAGGGATGTGTCGAGTGTGTGCGTCACTGGGGCACTGGGGAGCTTGTCCTCTTGTGGTCATTTTCAGATTCCTGTGTGAGAGTGCAGCAAGAAAAGGAGTTGACGTACGGGGGAAGTATCGTGTGTGTGCGTCACTGGGGCACCGGGGAGCTTGTCCTCTTGTGGTCATTTTCAGATTCCTGTGTGAGAGTGCAGCAAGAAAAGGAGTTGACGTACGGGGGAAGTATCGTGTGTGTGCGTCACTGGAGCTTCCATGTGTGTGAGAATTTCACTTGTGAGGTCTGCGAGTGGGAGCGCTGGATAAAGTGTGATCTATTCTCGTCTGACAATATTGAATATTGCATTATGATGTTCAGAGAAGTTTCCCTTTTTTGTTTTTTTACATATGTGGGTACAGGACGCCTGCTGACTCCCGCTGGCAGGGTGAGAGCCTTCCCTTCCATTCCCGGGAGCCGGTCGGCCGAGCGGACAACACACTGGACTTGTGATCCTGTGGTCCCGGGTTCGATCCCGGGCGCCGGCGAGAAACAATGGGCAGTTTCTTTCACCCTATGCCCCTGTTATCTAGCAGTAAAATAGGTACCTGGGTGTTAGTCAGCTGTCACGGGCTGCTTCCTGGGGTGGAGGCCTGGTCGAGGACCGGGCCGCGGGGACACTAAAGCCCCGAAATCATCTCAAGATAACCTCAAGATAACCATGGTAAGCTTTGTAGTATAAGGCTTTCCCCCTGTAACATTAACTGCCTGCTGCCTTACAACCAGGTGCCCAAATGCTGCCCTTCATGGTACTTATAATAGTACATTTGTACTCAGCTAGTGAGTACTAGCTGGACTCACCTAGTGTGAATGTGTGTGTCTGTTGGTAGTACACGGCGCCATGGGGGGGGGACATGATAGCATTTACTGTGTGTTGGGAAGTTTCTCCAGTACCCATACGTTCGTCTTGGGGTCACAGAGAACGACACAGAGCGTTGTGTCGCTCCTCGAACGCTTGGCTCAATATATTCCCCGTTGACTCACTCTGGCACACACACCTCCCTCACATCTCCGCCAAGATTAGCATCGTAAAAAGCACTACAATCACCTGTGACTGATTATTCAATAAATCTCTGAACTATATGTTTAACAGATCTCTCACCCTGTCCATGGAGGACAGAAGAAAATGTAAATATGCTGGATAGCACTGTAAATGTCTGGCCACGTCTGTGGTAGAATTAAATAACAATTACACAATATTGATCACAGCGTTTGGGATACGATCAGTAAATCAAGTCACCAGTCTCTACTCTCTATGTTCTCTGTTCTTCCAGAGTAACGGCTGTAACGGCTGTATGATTGGCTTAATCTTCAATATTTAATTGTCTTTGAATTATTTAATATGTAGGCCTATTATTTCGTAAATAAATCCAAATTTATGCAAGAATTATAGTGGTAATTTTATGGGAAAATACATTTGACTTCATCAATGTTTTGGCTTCTCTTAATTTAAAGGAATAGAAGTTAATATTTACTTAATAAGTATTTAATAGTAACTTGCTACGATAGTTTGTATTTGTGCTTTCATAATATTCGCATTAAATACGAGCTACGCACAAAGAAAATATTGTTGACATATGCACCGACGACGGTGTTTCCAATTCCGGGTTGTGTAGTCGAGAGAACTTGACTCATTCTCGTTTACGTAAACCTGAGCGCGGGTCTGGAGGGGGGGCGTGGCGCCGAGGGAGTTCTTGGAGAGATCGCTGTTCGTAAACACTTCGTCGAATGGCGACGTAACCGCCAAGAACGCAATAAGGTGGAAGCTGTTCCTGAGGGTAACTGCTTCATGAATCTGTGCCATGGAGCAGGTGGTTGACTTGTACTCCAGAGGCCAGCCTGCAGCAGGTGACGCCCCTGTACTCCACAGCCCAGCCTGCAGCAGGTGACGCCCCTGTACTCCACAGCCCAGCCTGCAGCATGACACGCCCCTGTACTCCACAGCCCAGCCTGCAGCAGGAGACGCCCCTGTACCCCACAGCCCAGCCTGCAGCAGGAGACGCCCCTGTACTCCACAGCCCAGCCTGCAGCAGGAGACGCCCCTGTACCCCACAGCCCAGCCTGCAGCAGGAGACGCCCCTGTACTCCACAGCCCAGCCTGCAGCAGGAGACGCCCCTGTACTCCACAGCCCAGCCTGCAGCAGGAGACGCCCCTGTACTCCACAGCCCAGCCTGTAGCAGGAGACGCCCCTGTACTCCACAGCCCAGCCTGCAGCAGGTGACGTCCCTGTACTCCAGAGCCCAGCCTGCAGCATGACACGCCCCTGTACTCCACAGCCCAGCCTGCAGCGGGTGACGCCCCTGTACTCCAGAGCCCAGCCTGCAGCATGACACGCCCCTGTACTCCACAGCCCAGCCTGTAGCAGGAGACGCCCCTGTGCCCCAGAGCCCAGCCTGTAGCATGACACGCCCCTGTACTCCACAGCCCAGCCTGTAGCAGGAGACGCCCCTGTACTTCAAAGCCCAGCCTGCAGCATGACACGCCCCTGTACCCCAGAGCCCAGCCTGTAGCAGGAGACGCCCCTGTACTCCAAAGCCCAGCCTGCAGCATGACACGCCCCTGTACTCCAGAGCCCAGCCTGTAGCATGACACGCCCCTGTACCCCAGAGCCCAGCCTGCAGCATGACACGCCCCTGTACCCCACAGCCCAGCCTGCAGCAGGAGACACCTCTGTACTCCAAAGCCCAGCCTGCAGCATGACACGCCCCTGTACCCCAGAGCCCAGCCTGCAGCATGACACGCCCCTGTACCCCACAGCCCAGCCTGCAGCAAGAGACACCTCTGTACTCCAAAGCCCAGCCTGCAGCATGACACGCCCCTGTACTCCAGAGCCCAGCCTGTAGCATGACACGCCCCTGTACCCCAGAGCCCAGCCTGCAGCATGACACGCCCCTGTACCCCAGAGCCCAGCCTGCAGCATGACACGCCCCTGTACCCCACAGCCCAGCCTGCAGCATGACACGCCCCTGTACCCCAGAGCCCAGCCTGCAGCATGACACGCCCCTGTACCCCAGAGCCCAGCCTGCAGCAGGTGACGCCCCTGTACTCCACAGCCCAGCCTGCAGCATGACACGCCCCTGTACTCCACAGCCCAGCCTGCAGCATGACACGCCCCTGTACCCCAGAGCCCAGCCTGCAGCATGACACGCCCCTGTACCCCAGAGCCCAGCCTGCAGCAGAAGACACCTCTGTACTCCGTGAACTTGTCAACGCAGCAAGCCTTCCTCTCCAATATTTACAGAGGGCGGGGAGGAGAGGGCGGGAGGGCGGGAGGGCGCGTGTTAGTAAACACCTCTACACGGCCCGGTGTTTACCTCCCCCCCCCCCCGTGTGTGAGCCGTCATCGTAAACAAGATGAGAACATGACTTAATATATATTTTGTTGCCTTTACTAACAGGTTAACTGAGAGTAACAAATTAACTTGCCTTTCGCTCTGATTGAGATATCACAGCTGCTGCTCTTGGTCCTCTACAGTTGGTGCTCTTGGTGCTCTACAGCTGCTGCTCTTGGTGCTCTACAGTTGGTGCTCTTGGTCCTCTACAGTTGCTGCTCTTGGTGCTCTACAGTTGCTGCTCTTGGTGCTCTACAGTTGGTGCTCTTGGTGCTCTACAGCTGCTGCTCTTGGTGCTCTACAGCTGCTGCTCTTGGTGCTCTACAGTTGGTGCTCTTGGTCCTCTACAGTTGGTGCCCTTGGTCCTCTACAGTTGGTGCTCTTGATCCTCTACAGTTGCTGCTCTTGGTCCTCTACAGTTGGTGCTCTTGATCCTTCACAGTTGCTGCTCTTGGTCCTCTACAGTTGGTGCTCTTGGTCCGCTACAGTTGGTGCTCTTGGTCCGCAACAGTTGGTGCTCTTGGTCCGCTACAGTTGGTGCTCTTGGTCCGCTACAGTTGGTGCTCTTGGTGCTCTACAGTTGGTGCTCTTGGTCCTCTACAGTTGGTGCTCTTGATCCTTCACAGTTGCTGCTCTTGGTCCTCTACAGTTGGTGCTCTTGGTCCGCTACAGTTGGTGCTCTTGGTGCTCTACAGTTGGTGCTCTTGGTCATCCACAGTTGGTGCTCTTGATCCTCTACAGTTGGCGCTCTTGGTCCTCTACAGTTGGTGCTCTTGATCCTCTACAGTTGGTGCTCTTGGTCATCCACAGTTGGTGCTCTTGATCCTCTACAGTTGGTGCTCTTGGTCCTCTACAGTTGGTGCTCTTGATCCTCTACAGTTGGTGCTCTTGGTCCTCTACAGTTGGTGCTCTTGATCCTCTACAGTTGGTGCTCTTGGTCCTCTACAGTTGGTGCTCTTGATCCTCTACAGTTGGTGCTCTTGGTGCTCTACAGTTGGTGCTCTTGATCCTCTACAGTTGGTGCTCTTGGTCCTCTACAGTTGGTGCTCTTGATCCTCTACAGTTGGTGCTCTTGGTCATCCACAGTTGGTGCTCTTGATCCTCTACAGTTGGCGCTCTTGGTCCTCTACAGTTGGTGCTCTTGGTCATCCACAGTTGGTGCTCTTGATCCTCTACAGTTGGCACTCTTGGTCCTCTACAGTTGGTGCTCTTGATCCTCTACAGTTGGTGCTCTTGGTCCTCTACAGTTGGTGCTCTTGGTCCTCTACAGTTGGTGCTCTTGGTCCTCTACAGTTGCTGCTCTTGGTCCTCTATAGTTGGTGCTCTTGATCCTCTACAGTTGGTGCTCTTGGTCCTCTACAGTTGGTGCTCTTGGTCATCCACAGTTGGTGCTCTTGATCCTCTACAGTTGGTGCTCTTGGTCCTCTACAGTTGGTGCTCTTGATCCTCTACAGTTGGTGCTCTTGGTCCTCTACAGTTGGTGCTCTTGGTCCTCTATAGTTGGTGCTCTTGGTCCTCTACAGTTGGTGCCCTTGGTCCTCTACAGTTGGTGCTCTTGGTCCTCTACAGTTGGTGCTCTTGATCCTCTACAGTTGGTGCTCTTGGTCATCCACAGTTGGTGCTCTTGATCCTCTACAGTTGGTGCTCTTGGTCCTCTACAGTTGGTGCTCTTGATCCTCTACAGTTGGTGCTCTTGGTCCTCTACAGTTGGTGCTCTTGATCCTCTACAGTTGGTGCTCTTGGTCCTCTACAGTTGGTGCTCTTGGTCCTCTATAGTTGGTGCTCTTGGTCCTCTACAGTTGGTGCTCTTGGTCCTCTACAGTTGGTGCTCTTGGTCCTCTATAGTTGGTGCTCTTGGTCCTCTACAGTTGGTGCCCTTGGTCCTCTACAGTTGGTGCTCTTGGTCCTCTACAGTTGGTGCTCTTGATCCTCTACAGTTGGTGCTCTTGGTCCTCTACAGTTGGTGCTCTTGATCCTCTACAGTTGGTGCTCTTGGTCCTCTACAGTTGGTGCTCTTGGTCCTCTATAGTTGGTGCTCTTGGTCCTCTACAGTTGGTGCTCTTGGTCCTCTACAGTTGGTGCTCTTGGTCCTCTACAGTTGGTGCTCTTGATCCTCCACAGTTGCTGCTCTGATCCTCCACAGTTACTGCTCTGATCCTCCACAGTTGGTGCTCTTGATCCTCCACAGTTGCTGCTCTGATCCTCCACAGTTACTGCTCTGATCCTCCACAGTTGGTGATCTTGATCCTCCACAGTTGCTGCTCTGATCCTCCACCGTTGGTGCTCTGATCCTCCACAGTTGGTGCTCTTGGTCCTCTACAGTTGGTGCTCTTGATCCTCCACAGTTGGTGCTCTGATCCTCCACAGTTGGTGCTCTGATCCTCCACAGTTGGTGCTCTTGGTCCTCTACAGTTGGTGCTCTTGATCCTCCACAGTTGGTGCTCTTGATCCTCCACAGTTGGTTCTCTTGATCCTCCACAGTTGGTGCTCTTTATCCTCTACAGTTGGTGCTCTGATCCTACAGTTGGTGCTCTTGGTCCTCTACAGTTGGTGCTCTTGATCCTCCACAGTTGGTGCTCTGATCCTCTACAGTTGGTGCTCTGATCCTCTACAGTTGGTGCTCTGATCCTCCACAGTTGGTGCTCTTGATCCTCCACAGTTGGTGCTCTGAACCTCCACAGTTGGTGCTCTTGATCCTCCACAGTTGGTGCTCTGATCCTCCACAGTTGCTGCTCTGATCCTCCACAGTTGCTGCTCTGATCCTCCACAGTTGGTGCTCTGATCCTCCACAGTTGGTGCTCTGATCCTCCACAGTTGCTGCTCTGATCCTCCACAGTTGGTGCTCTGATCCTCCACAGTTGCTGCTCTGATCCTCCACAGTTGCTGCTCTGATCCTCCACAGTTGCTGCTCTTGATCCTCCACAGTTGCTGCTCTGATCCTCTACAGTTGGTGCTCTTGATCCTCCACAGTTGGTGCTCTGATCCTCTACAGTTGGTGCTCTGATCTTCTACAGTTGGTGCTCTTGGTCCTCCACAGTTGCTGCTCTGATCCTCCACAGTTGGTGCTCTGATCCTCCACAGTTGGTGCTCTGATCCTCTACAGTTGGTGCTCTGATCTTCTACAGTTGGTGCTCTTGGTCCTCCACAGTTGCTGCTCTGATCCTCCACAGTTGGTGCTCTGATCCTCCACAGTTGCTGCTCTGATCCTCCACAGTTGGTGCTCTGATCCTCTACAGTTGGTGCTCTGATCTTCTACAGTTGGTGCTCTTGATCCTCCACAGTTGCTGCTCTGATCCTCCACAGTTGGTGCTCTGATCCTCCACAGTTGGTGCTCTGATCCTCTACAGTTGGTGCTCTGATCTTCTACAGTTGGTGCTCTTGATCCTCCACAGTTGGTGCTCTGATCCTCTACAGTTGGTGCTCTGATCTTCTACAGTTGGTGCTCTTGGTCCTCCACAGTTGCTGCTCTGATCCTCCACAGTTGGTGCTCTTGATCCTCCACAGTTGGTGCTCTGATCCTCTACAGTTGGTGCTCTGATCTTCTACAGTTGGTGCTCTTGGTCCTCCACAGTTGCTGCTCTGATCCTCCACAGTTGGTGCTCTGATCCTCCACAGTTGCTGCTCTGATCCTCCACAGTTGGTGCTCTGATCCTCTACAGTTGGTGCTCTGATCTTCTACAGTTGGTGCTCTTGATCCTCCACAGTTGCTGCTCTGATCCTCCACAGTTGGTGCTCTGATCCTCCACAGTTGGTGCTCTGATCCTCTACAGTTGGTGCTCTGATCTTCTACAGTTGGTGCTCTTGGTCCTCCACAGTTGGTGCTCTTGATCCTCCACAGTTGGCGCTCTTGATCCTCTACAGTTGGTGCTCTGATCCTCTACAGTTGGTGCTCTGATCTTCTACAGTTGGTGCTCTTGGTCCTCTACAGTTGGTGCTCTTGATCCTCCACAGTTGGTGCTCTGATTCTTCACAGTTGGTGCTCTGATCCTCTACAGTTGGTGCTCTTGATCCTCCACAGTTGGTGCTCTGATTCTTCACAGTTGGTGCTCTGATCCTCCACAGTTGGTGCTCTGATCCTCCACAGTTGCTGCTCTGATCCTCTACAGTTGCTGCTCTGATCCTCCACAGTTGGTGCTCTGATCCTCCACAGTTGGTGCTCTTGATACTCCACAGTTGGTGCTCTTGATCCTCCACAGTTGGTGCTCTTGATCCTCCACAGTTGGTGCTCTGATCCTCCATAACTGATACTCTGATCCTTTCTAAATTTTCCTCAATGTATCAAAATTGCTATCAGTTGGTGGAGGCCTTTCTCAGAGCTTCCATTCTTACCTAAAGAACTTATCAATTGTCTGCTGTTCTCCTACTTGGAATAAATCTTTTATATGTTCGATATTTCTGACTAATCCTATATTTAATCCCTATTTAACTCTACTCAAAGCCCTATTGAAACCTACTCTTAACAATTTAATCCTCTTCCGTTTATTGAAATCCCTTTTTAAAAAATGCTCCTTAATCCTCAGCTCATAAATCTTCCTCAACCTGAGAGATTACTCCCAGGTCTCGGAAGTCCTCTTCAGACCCTGGCGAGGCTATCTTGAGGTTATCTTGAGGTTATCTTGAGGTTATCTTGAAGTTATCTTGAGGTTATCCTGAGGTTATCTTGAGGTTATCCTGAAGTTATCTTGAGGTTATCCTGAGGTTATCTTGAGGTTATCCTGAGGTTATCTTGAGGTTATCCTGAAGTTATCTTGAGGTTATCCTGAAGTTATCTTGAGGTTATCCTGAGGTTATCTTGAGGTTATCCTGAAGTTATCTTGAGGTTATCCTGAGGTTATCTTGAGGTTATCCTGAGGTTATCTTGAGGTTATCTTGAGGTTATCTTGAAGTTATCTTGAGGTTATCTTGAAGTTATCTTGAGGTTATCCTGAAGTTATCTTGAGGTTATCCTGAAGTTATCTTGAGGTTATCTTGAAGTTATCTTGAGGTTATCCTGAAGTTATCTTGAGGTTATCCTGAAGTTATCTTGAGGTTATCCTGAAGTTATCTTGAGGTTATCTTGAAGTTATCCTGAAGTTATCTTGAAGTTATCCTGAAGTTATCTTGAGGTTATCCTGAAGTTATCTTGAGGTTCCCAAGATATTTTACATATTGTCTTGCCTCGTTGTTCCTTCCTCGATAAAAACTTATTAACCAACTTAAAGCTTCTTCAGTTTTTGAAAAATATTCGCGGCCCGTCAGGTCTTTTTCGGCTTATTTTAATTTTTTGTTTAAATTGTCTTAACTTCTGGCGGCGAAGATTTTCTAGTAAGGTGGACCCACAACACCTGCCACTTGGGGGGGGGGGGAAGGAGGGGGGACCCACAACACCTGCCACTTGGGGGGGGGGGGAAGGAGGGGGGGTCCCACAACACCTGCCACTTGGGGGGGGGGAAGGAGGGGGGGACCCACAACACCTGCCACTTGGGGGGGGGGGAAGGAGGGGGGACCCACAACACCTGCCACTTGGGGGGGGGGGAAGGAGGGGGGGACCCACAACACCTGCCACCTGGGGGGGGGGGAAGGAGGGGGGGACCCACAACACCTGCCACCTGGTGGGTGGGGGGGACCCACAACACCTGCCACCTGGGGGGGGGGAAGGAGGGGGGGACCCACAACACCTGCCACTTGGGGGGGGGGTGGAAGGAGGGGGGGACCCACAACACCTGCCACCTGGGGGGGAAGGAGGGGGGGACCCACAACACCTGCCACCTGGTGGGAGGGGGGGGACCCACAACACCTGCCACTTGGGGGGGTGGAAGGAGGGGGGGGACCCACAACACCTGCCACTTGGGGGGGGGGAAGGAGGGGGGACCCACAACACCTGCCACTTGGGGGGGTGGAAGGAGGGGGGACCCACAACACCTGCCACTTGGGGGGGGGAGGAGGGGGGGACCCACAACACCCGCCACTTGGTGGGTTGGGGGAGGAAGGAGGGGGGGACCCACAACACCTGCCACCTGGTGGGTGGGGGGGGGGAAGGAGGGGGGACCCACAACACCTGCCACCTGGTGGGAGGGGGGACCCACAACACCTGCCACCTGGTAGTTGGGGGGAAAGGAGGGGGGGACCCACAACACCTGCCACCTGGTGGGTGGGGGGGAAGGACGGGGGGACCCACAACACCTGCCACCTGGTGGGGGGGAAGGAGGGGGGACACACAACACCTGCCACCTGGTGGGTGGAAGGGGGAGGAGGGGGGGACCCACAACACCTGCCACCTGGTGGGGGGAAGGAGGGGGGACCCACAACACCCGCCACCTGGTGGGTGGGGGGAGGGGAGGAGGGGGGACCCACAACACCCGCCACCTGGTGGGTGGGGGGGGGAAAGAGGGGGACCCACAACACCCGCCACCTGGTGGGTGGGGGGGGGACGGAGGGGGACCCACAACACCCGCCACCTGGTGGGTGGGGGGGAAGGAGGGAGAGACCCACAACACTTGCCACCTGGTGGGTGGGGGGGAAGGAGGGGGGACCCACAACACCCGCCACCTGGTGGGTGGGGGGGGGAAAGAGGGGGGACCCACAACACCCGCCACCTGGTGGGTGGGGGGGGGACGGAGGGGGACCCACAACACCCGCCACCTGGTGGGTGGGGGGGAAGGAGGGAGAGACCCACAACACCTGCCACCTGGTGGGTGGGGGGGGAAGGAGGGGGGACCCACAACACCCGCCACCTGGTGGGTGGGGGGGGGGAAGGAGGGGGACCCACAACACCTGCCACCTGGTGGGTGGGGGGGGAAGGAGGGGGACCCACAACACCCGCCACCTGGTGGGTGGGGGGGGAAGGAGGGGGACCCACAACACCCGCCACCTGGTGGGTGGGGGGGGAAGGAGGGGGACCCACAACACCCGCCACCTGGTGGGTGGGGGGGAAGGAGGGGGACCCACAACACCCGCCACCTGGTGGGTGGGGGGGTAAGGAGGGAGAGACCCACAACACCTGCCACCTGGTGGGTGGGGGGGAGGAGGGGGGACCCACAACACCCGCCACCTGGTGGGTGGGGGGGAAGGAGGGGGACCCACAACACCCGCCACCTGGTGGGTGGGGGGAGAAGGAGGGGGACCCACAACACCCGCCACCTGGTGGGTGGGGGGGAAGGAGGGGGACCCACAACACCCGCCACCTGGTGGTGGGGGGGGGAAGGAGGGGGGACCCACAACACCTGCCACCTGGTGGGGGGGGGGGAGGAGGGGGGACCCACAACACCCGCCACCTGGTGGGTGGGGGGGGAAGGAGGGGGACCCACAACACCCGCCACCTGGTGGGTGGGGGGGGAAGGAGGGGGACCCACAACACCCGCCACCTGGTGGGTGGGGGGGGGAAAGAGGGGGGACCCACAACACCCGCCACCTGGTGGGTGGGGGGGGAAGGAGGGGGAGACCCACAACACCTGCCACCTGGTGGGTGGGGGAAGGAGGGGGGGACCCACAACACCCGCCATCTGGTGGGGGGGGAAGGAGGGGGGGACCCACAACACCCGCCACCTGGTGGGTGGGGGGGGAAGGAGGGGGGACCCACAACACCCGCCACCTGGTGGTGGGGGGGGAAGGAGGGGGGACCCACAACACCTGCCACCTGGTGGGTGGGGGGGAAGGAGGGGGGACCCACAACACCCGCCACCTGTTGGGTGGGGGGGGGGAAGGGGGGACCCACAACACCCGCCACCTGGTGGGTGGGGGGGGGGAAGGAGGGGGGACCCACAACACCCGCCACCTGGTGGGTGGGGGGGAAGGGGGGGACCCACAACACCCACCACCTGGTGGGTGGGGGGGAAGGAAGGGGGGACCCACAACACCCGCCATCTGGTGGGGGGGGAAGGGGGGGACCCACAACACCCGCCACCTGGTGGGTGGGGGGGAAGGAGGGGGACCCACAACACCTGCCACCTGGTGGGTGGGGGGGGGAAGGAGGGGGGACCCACAACACCCGCCACCTGGTGGGTGGGGGGAAGGAGGGGGACCCACAACACCTGCCACCTGGTGGGTGGGGGGGGAAGGAGGGGGGACCCACAACACCCGCCATCTGGTGGGGGGGGGAAGGGGGGGACCCACAACACCCGCCACCTGGTGGGTGGGGGGGAAGGAGGGGGGGACCCACAACACCCGCCATCTGGTGGGGGGGGAAGGAGGGGGGACCCACAACACCCGCCACCTGGTGGGTGGGGGGGGGAAGGAGGGGGGACCCACAACACCCGCCACCCGGTGGGTGGGGGGGGGGAAGGAGGGGGGACCCACAACACCCGCCACCTGGGACGCTTCGCGCTCTTCTGTTTATCAGGGAACCTGGCAGATGACGTCACGTATGTAAACATATCAGCCACCATAAGAAAGCTTAGAAGCTTGGCAGCTTGGCAGCGGCTCAAGCTTAAGGAACTTTCAGGAACTTTTACATTTTTTCTCCGTCAATAGAAAAAAAAGCCGCCTAACCCGCTATTGTGCGTCATGGTTGTGACGGAGGTGATTGAAGACACTAACTACTCAACCATCCATGTAGCGTAACTCAGCTGCTGCTCAAGTGGCCACGGAGCGAAATATGTTAATTATACACGAACAACTTGGTGTCATGTTCCTCGCTGAGACTCACCACATCTTGTCCTTGGTAAATTATTATACAAACTTCTCCTTTTGTTCGTTCTTATTATTCACCTGCTCATCATATGTCAAGGGAAGTTCATTAAATTACTTTATATACTCATATATATATATATATATATATATATATATATATATATATATATATATATATATATATATATATATATATATATATATATATATATAGATAGATAAGCCACAGCAACATTCCCCCCGTCTCCCAGTCCTCCCCACCATTTCCCCTGTCCCCCGTCCCTCTCGTCTTCCCTACTATTCTTTTCTCCCTCGTCCTCCCCCCACCATTCTCCATTACCCCGCCCCCTCGTCCTCACCATCCCCAACTCCCCAATCACCAGCTCGTCCTCCCCACCATTACCCACTCCTTCGTCTGATACATTCCCAAATGATCTGATGTTCCCATTAGAAAATTGGGAACATCAAATGATCTGACGTTCCCATCGCTGAAAAATAAGAGCAGTTAAAAAAAACATTCGTTTTTTAACGTTTTGAGGTTTCGAAGAAACATGAAAACACATGAAAAACACCTTTTTTAAAAAAAACATATTTTTCTCATCACATATGTGACATCTATATAGTATGCATATAAGAACCCGCTTGGATGCAAATGGAACGTTGTGTGAAAATTTCAAAGTAATCGGTGAAAAAGGAGATTAGCGAATTTGAACAAACGAACATTTACAATTTTATTTATATAGATTGTAATGGTAATCTCCCACCCAGCAGTACATCCTGCCTGTCCCTTTACCGCATGTTCCCTTTACCACCTGTTCATCAACGTATCTGCATGCTTCAACATCAACGACAACAACAATACGTGCTCAAATGTATGAGTGTCTAGACACACCACCTCCCCCGTCCACCCTCCAGTACCCAAGACACCACCTCCCCCGTCCACCCTCCAGTACCCAAGACACCACCTCCCCCGTCCACCCTCCAGTACCCAAGACACCACCTCCCCCGTCCACCCTCCAGTACCCAAGACACCACCTCCCCCGTCCACCCTCCAGTACCCAAGACACCACCTCCCCCGTCCACCCTCCAGTACCCAAGACACCACCTCCCCCGTCCACCCTCCAGTACCCAAGACACCACCTCCCCCGTCCACCCTCCAGTACCCAAGACACCACCTCCCCCGTCCACCCTCCAGTACCCAAGACACCACCTCCCCCGTCCACCCTCCAGTACCCAAGACACCACCTCCCCCGTCCACCCTCCAGTACCCAAGACACCACCTCCCCCGTCCACCCTCCAGTACCCAAGACACCACCTCCCCCGTCCACCCTCCAGTACCCAAGACACCACCTCCCCCGTCCACCCTCCAGTACCCAAGACACCACCGCACCTGTTGTCTCGGCAGGGGACCAGATGCCACCCGCTAATGACCGTTCTTCTGTTGGCCGATAATTATACCTACAGAATTTGCACCAGTTATGATGTCATGCCCCGTATAAAAAGACATGCCAGCGTCCAACACAACAGATTACCCTTCAAGTCCTCTCACCTGTACCATCTCTTGCTTACCTGGGTGACAGACGTATACAACTTTTTTATAAAGAATTAATCTGTACAATTATTATTTAATGTAAATTTCTCTTGTATATATATTTCTCTTTTTGATCTTGTGTAAAGCCAAGTGACTAAGAGTTTTGTTTATATTAATTATAATTAATATTTTGATGTAATATTAAAGTCCTTCTTGTTATATTTAATGTTTGAAGTTTTTTATTCTCTTAGGTTTTTACCTGCAGCTCTCACACTGTAGAGGACACAAGCAGTTTTTTCATTGTTTTCATTTTTTATTATTATTATTAATGTTATATGGGCACAAAACCCGCCAGAATAGCCACTGTTCTATTCCAGTTTCTCGTCATATTAACGCGGCGGCCTGTCCTAGGAGTCTTGCTCAGGTAATGCTCCGAGATCCTTTACTTAAAGTTGTTCTAGTTGTACTCGGCTTTAACACATGTTTGTTTTTTCAGAACTCCTTTTTGAGTGTCTTTTGGTGCCCAATACTTTATACATTCCAGGTGTAGCAATTTATGACTGTTAGATTGACTTTAGATTATGTAGGTGTTTTATGTACAAATTCATACTCGTAATGGTTAGCTTCTAATAATCTTTGCTATATCCTGTGTTTTCTATCTTATTCTCGTCCCTAGAGAAGAGTTTCTCACTCAGGCAGATCACCCCCTCGGGTACTCTGGTACTTTGGTCTGTCTCCGGGCTATTACTCCCGAATCTTTGCATTCCAAACGTAGGAGGACGTACTGGACTTTAGTTCCTTTCCCGAATCTAGGACTTCACTGTACGTCTGGAACCCATACAGCAGTTCTCGTCAGTAATGACACTCTCCGCACCACTATGTTTCGATCAGAGATCATAATACTTTCCCAGGTAGGGAGTTTACCATTCTTATCCAGAGCACAAAAAATGATAACTCTGTAAATATTATCTAGTATTAGTATGACCCCTCTTGCCCTTATCCTCGTCAATTATAGAGTACTGGGTATAGAAATCCCTACATTCCTTTGTACTACCTCCAAACATTTTGTTTCGCCGTTCATGATATAATTAATTCATTTAATCCTTGTAACCTTACCTTTCCTTATAATATGCAGGCGAAGAGTCACAATAACGTGGCTAAATTATATTGACCAGACCACACACTAGAAGGTGAAGGGACGATGACGTTTCGGTCCGTCCTGGACCACTCTCAAGTCGATTGTATTTCCTTATAATAATTATAATTCCACACAGAATAGTTTAAAGTTGCCAGACTTGCCACGTCATCTTGTCAGTTTAACAACTCGTACATTGGTTCACTTGTAGAAGGTTATTCTCTATATTGTACTTGTCTCTAATTCACTCATAATGTTCCGCCGACTCGTGGGCACCCTCATCATCCATGTCGTGACTATGAGCTGTGAGGGACGACGCCGCGCACCGCTGCAGAAGTTGACCACATATGGCGTCGGTGACGGACGGACGGACCACAATACTCTCTCTTCTGACGCCATATTTGTGCTTATAAGAGAAGCGTGTGTCTCGGAGGTCCAAGTTGAGCAGCAGAGACGTGTCCCAGAACGAATACCACGCAGCGGACTGCCGCATTCTCCAAAACACGAGAGAACGTGTCACAGGTGTGAGATCACTGAGTATTATAACTCTTATAAATTTGTTATATACAACAACTGTACAAATTTAATTAACTACAGAAAACAAGTTATATTTAGCAGCGAGAAGCCTCGCGGCACCCGCCGAGTAAATTACCGGGAAGACAATGTTTAAACAAATACTATTTTCCCGGAATCTTTCATTTCCTCCTCTAGTGTTGACGGTAGCTGGCCTCGTCCCTCCCATGTGCCAATGATAACATTACCGACACACAGCACAATATGTGCTCACACACACACACGTCACACTTTGTTTATGTAGTGTGCGATGAGTATTTCCCCGGGGCAACAGTTACATTGGGATGACTCTGGGATAGGCTACGAGCTCTTCTCATATTTTGGCCCAGAGACGTATATTATGTTGATTGTTACAGCCTATGTTGTGTTGATTGTTGCAGCATATGTTGTGTTGATTGATGCAGCCTATGTTGTGTTGATTGTTGCATCCTATGTTGTGGTGATTGTTGCATCCTATGTTGTGGTGATTGTTGCAGCCTATGTTGTGGTGATTGTTGCAGCCTATGTTGTGGTGATTGTTGCATCCTATGTTGTGGTGATTGTTGCAGCCTATGTTGTGGTGATTGTTGCAGCCTATGTTGTGCTGATTGTTGCAGCCTATGTTGTGTTGATTGTTGCAGACTGTTGTGCTGATTGTTGCAGCCTATGTTGTGTTGATTGTTGCAGACTGTTGTGTTGATTGTTGCAGCCTATGTTGTGTTGATTGTTGCAACCTATGTTGTGTTGATTGTTGCAGACTGTTGTGTTGATTGATGCAGCCTGTTGTGTTGATTGATGCAGCCTGTTGTGTTGATTGTTGCAGCCTATGTTGTGTTGATTGATGCAGACTGTTGTGCTGATTGTTGCAGCCAATGTTGTGTTGATTGTTGCAGACTGTTGTGTTGATTGATGCAGCCTGTTGTGTTGATTGTTGCAGCCTATGTTGTGTTGATTGATGCAGACTGTTGTGCTGATTGTTGCAGCCAATGTTGTGTTGATTGTTGCAGACTGTTGTGTTGATTGATGCAGCCTGTTGTGTTGATTGTTGCAGCCTGTTGTGTTGATTGTTGCAGCCTATGTTGTGCTGATTGTTGCAGCCTATGTTGTGTTGATTGTTGCAGCCTGTTGTGTTGATTGTTGCAGCCTGTTGTGTTGATTGTTGCAGCCTGTTGTGTTGATTGTTGCAGCCTATGTTGTGTTGATTGTTGCAGCCTGTTGTGTTGATTGTTGCAGCCTGTTGTGTTGATTGTTGCAGCCTATGTTGTGTTGATTGTTGCAGCCTGTTGTGTTGATTGTTGCAGCCTGTTGTGTTGATTGTTGCAGCCTGTTGTGTTGATTGTTGCAGCCTATGTTGTGTTGATTGTTGCAGCCTGTTGTGTTGATTGTTGCAGCCTGTTGTGTTGATTGTTGCAGCCTGTTGTGTTGATTGTTGCAGCCTATGTTGTGTTGATTGTTGCAGCCTGTTGTGTTGATTGTTGCAGCCTGTTGTGTTGATTGTTGCAGCCTGTTGTGTTGATTGTTGCAGCCTATGTTGTGTTGATTGTTGCAGCCTATGTTGTGTTGATTGTTGCAGCCTATGTTGTGTTGATTGTTGCAGCCTGTTGTGTTGATTGTTGCAGCCTGTTGTGTTGATTGTTGCAGCCTGTTGTGTTGATTGTTGCAGCCTATGTTGTGTTCATTGTTGCAGCCTGTTGTGTTGATTGTTGCAGCCTGTTGTGTTGATTGTTGCAGCCTGTTGTGTTGATTGTTGCAGCCTATGTTGTGTTGATTGATGCAGCCTATGTTGTGTTGATTGTTGCAGCCTATGTTGTGTTGATTGTTGCAGCCTATGTTGTGTTGATTGATGCAGCCTATGTTGTGTTGATTGTTGCAGCCTATGTTGTGTTGATTGTTGCAGCCTATGTTGTGTTGATTGTTGCAGCCTGTTGTGTTGATTGTTGCAGCCTATGTTGTGTTGATTGTTGCAGCCTGTTGTGTTGATTGTTGCAGCCTATGTTGTGTTGATTGATGCAGCCTATGTTGTGTTGATTGTTGCAGCCTATGTTGTGGTGATTGTTGCAGCCTATGTTGTGTTGATTGTTGCAGCCTGTTGTGTTGATTGTTGCAGCCTGTTGTGTTGATTGTTGCAGCCTGTTGTGTTGATTGTTGCAGCCTGTTGTGTTGATTGATGCAGCCTATGTTGTGTTGATTGTTGCAGCCTATGTTGTGCTGATTGTTGCAGCCTGTTGTGTTGATTGTTGCAGCCTGTTGTGTTGATTGTTGCAGCCTATGTTGTGTTGATTGTTGCAGCCTGTTGTGTTGATTGTTGCAGCCTATGTTGTGCTGATTGTTGCAGCCTATGTTGTGGTGATTGTTGCAGCCTATGTTGTGGTGATTGTTGCAGCATATGTTGTGTTGATTGTTGCAGCCTATGTTGTGGTGATTGTTGCAGCCTATGTTGTGCTGATTGTTGCAGCCTATGTTGTGGTGATTGTTGCAGCCTATGTTGTGGTGATTGTTGCAGCATATGTTGTGTTGATTGTTGCATCCTATGTTGTGTTGATTGTTGCAGCCTGTTGTGTTGATTGTTGCAGCCTATGTTGTGTTGATTGTTGCAGCATATGTTGTGTTGATTGTTGCAACCTATGTTGTGCTGATTGTTGCAGCCTATGTTGTGCTGATTGATGCAGCCTATGTTGTGCTGATTGATGCAGCCTATGTTGTGGTGATTGTTGCAGCCTATGTTGTGGTGATTGTTGCAGCCTATGTTGTGGTGATTGTTGCAGCCTATGTTGTGCTGATTGATGCAGCCTATGTTGTGCTGATTGATGCAGCCTATGTTGTGCTGATTGATGCAGCCTATGTTGTGCTGATTGATGCAGCCTATGTTGTGCTGATTGTTGCAGCCTATGTTGTGTTGATTGTTGCAGACATACTGATTGTTGAATCCTATACTATACTGATTATGGCAGCCTGTGATATATTGATTGTTGCAGCCTATGTTGTGCTGATTGTTGCAGCCTATGTTGTGCTGATTGTTGCAGCCTATGTGAGGAATTTCCCACCAAGTATTTCTTAGCATTATTATTAAGGAATAAATGGAGTACATGAGTGAACTGTATTAATATTTGATTCACTTGTCGGGTGTTTCAACGTCCACAAATTTGGGAGGTAGACTTAATAATGGTAAATCTCACTTGTAATTTAAATATACTTGAAAATTCAAATAAAATTTACACAGTAGACAACGCGGATGAAGCTTGCAGTGTTGCCCTCGTTGTTGTTTTAGATTCAGCTACTCGGGAACAAAAAGTTCCAAGTAGCACAGGCTATGGTGAGCCCGTAACTTACCTGGCACAGGAGCGGGGCAAGTAGCACGGGCTATGGTGAGCCCGTTGGGGACTTACCTGGCACAGGAGCGGAGCAAGTAGCACGGGCTATGGTGAGCCCGTAGTGGACTTACCTGGCACAGGAGCGGGGCAAGTAGCACGGGCTATGGTGAGCCCGTAGTGGACTTACCTGGCACAGGAGCGGGGCAAGTAGCACGGGCTATGGTGAGTCCGTTGTGGACTTACCTGGCACAGGAGCGGGGCAAGTAGCACGGGCTATGGTGAGCCCGTAGTGGACTTACCTGGCACAGGAGCGGGGCAAGTAGCACGGGCTATGGTGAGTCCGTTGTGGACTTACCTGGCACAGGAGCGGGGCAAGTAGCACGGGCTATGGTGAGCCCGTAGTGGACTTACCTGGCACAGGAGCGGGGCAAGTAGCACGGGCTATGGTGAGCCCGTAGTGGACTTACCTGGCACAGGAGCGGGGCAAGTAGCACGGGCTATGGTGAGTCCGTAGTGGACTTACCTGGCACAGGAGCGGGGCAAGTAGCACGGGCTATGGTGAGCCCGTAGTGGACTTACCTGGCACAGGAGCGGGGCAAGTAGCACGGGCTATGGTGAGTCCGTTGTGGACTTACCTGGCACAGGAGCGGGGTAAGTAGCACGGGCTATGGTGAGCCCGTAGTGGACTTACCTGGCACAGGAGCGGGGCAAGTAGCACGGGCTATGGTGAGCCCGTAGTGGACTTACCTGGCACAGGAGCGGGGTCAGTGATGTAGACCTCCTGGACACTGCGTCAAGTATTCTTGCGTGTTAAAACAGGTGTAGTACCCTCTCACGTCGCCATTGTATATCTGCCAAATTGTTACTGCCTACTATACACATTGCAATTATATCCGAGGCTATACCGAATGGAATTGAGAAAAGCTTACTGGGTTTATTTGGATGGCATCCCTCGTAACGCAGTTGAAATTCTAATCTCACTGATCTCGTAACAAAAGAATGATAATATTCCACCTGTGACACGTTCTCTCGTGTTTTGGAGAATGTGGCAGTCCGCTGCGTGGTATTCGTTCTGGGACACGTCTCTGCTGCTCAACTTGGACCTCCGAGACACACGCTTCTCTTATAAGCACAAATATGGCGTCAGACGTGAGAGTATTGTGGTCTGTCCGTCCGTCACCGACGCCGTATGTGGTCAGCTTCTGCCGCGGTGCGCGGCGTCCTCCCTCACAGCTGATAGTCACGACGCCTCTTTTCGGTGCAAATTTGCATATGAGTAGTATGCTGTAGTATAATATATATATATATATATATATATATATATATATATATATATATATATATATATATATATATATATATATATATATATATATATAATAATAATATAAGATTTTAGTCCTGGCCAATAGTGGTAGAGGAAGTAACCTCGGTATATTAATATATTATGAAGAGCCACAGTAGCAAGAGCTTACTAAGACCGGCTACAGTAGCAAGAGCGTACTAGGAACGGCTACAGTAGAAGGAGCGCACTAGGAACGGCTACAGTAGCAACAGCGTACTAGGAACGGCTACAGTAGAAGGAGCGCACTAGGAACGGCTACAGTAGAAGGAGCGTACTAGGAACGGCTACAGTAGAAGGAGCGCACTAGGAACGGCTACAGTAGAAGGAGCGTACTAGGAACGGCTACAGTAGAAGGAGCGCACTAGGAACGGCTACAGTAGAAGGAGCGCACTAGGAACGGCTACAGTAGAAGGAGCGCACTAGGAACGGCTACAGTAGAAGGAGCGCACTAGGAACGGCTACAGTAGAAGGAGCGTACTAGGAACGGCTACAGTAGAAGGAGCGCACTAGGAACGGCTACAGTAAAAGGAGTGCACTAGGAACGGCTACAGTAGAAGGAGCGCACTAGGAACGGCTACAGTAGAAGGAGCGCACTAGGAACGGCTACAGTAGAAGGAGTGCACTAGGAACGGCTACAGTAGAAGGAGTGCACTAGGAACGGCTACAGTAGAAGGAGTGCACTAGGAACGGCTACAGTAGAAGGAGTGCACTAGGAACGGCTACAGTAGAAGGAGTGCACTAGGAACGGCTACAGTAGGAGTGCACTAGGAACGGCTACAGTAGAAGGAGCGTACTAGGAACGGCTACAGTAGAAGGAGTGCACTAGGAACGGCTACAGTAGGAGTGCACTAGGAACGGCTAGTAGTAGGGTGTAAGTGCCACAGAGGATTTTTTTTTTTGGGCGGAGGACCCCTGTGGGGTGTAAGCGCCACAGAGGATTTTTTTTTCTGGGGGGAAAAAATCCCGTGTAGCGCTTCGGGGTTTCAGGTGAATTTGTAAAATCCCCTGTAGCGCTTTAGGGTTTTCAGGCAAATTTGGGGAGTCACAGATTTGGAATTAGGGAATTCTTATAATGAAAAATAATGTCATACGAGTTTGTTAAAGTTCTTATGAGAAAAATAATTTCCGAGACATAGAAGTTTGTTAAGGCCTTATGGGACAAATTCAAGTAACGTATGTAGCTCTTTAGGGCTTCCAGGAGAACTCTACGGACATATTTTACATGTTTTCAACTTACAAAATCGTCTATGTAAGCCTTAGTTATTCATATAAATTTAGAAAATCACCTGTGTAAGTCATGGTTTTCAGGGTTTCGTACATCACACCCCCCTCCCTCCCCCCTTACCTCGCAATCTCTCGCGTCACCTTTATTTACTTTGCGCACAGCCAGCCAGTCGGCTCTTAATCTTATCTTATCTTCATAATATCTGGACCGTCCCTCCTCTCTCTCTCTCTCTCCTTTCATTCAGTTCAGTTCAACTATTTTCCAACATCGTATGTTTGCTCCTTTTCATTAAGCAAGTCAGTATGTTTGCTCCTTTTCATTAAGCAAGTCAGTTTTACACAAATAAATCATGTTAGTCTATTCTCAGAGTCACCTTCGTTAGTAATTTAGTTACCAAGCTCCAGCGCTTGTCCTCCGCCTTAGCTCTCTCTCGTATCTTCGTTAGTATCAGTCCAATTTCCCTGAAATTTTTACCCTCTGTATTTCAGGCACCATAAATAAGATCAAGTCAGTTACTGAGCTCCAGCTCTCGTCCTCCGCCTTAGCTCTCTCTCGTATCTTCGTTAGTAACAGTCCAATTTCCCTGAAATTTTTACCCTCTGTATTTCAGACACCGTAAATAAAATCAAGTCAGTTATCGAGCTCCAGCTCTCGTCCTCGCCTTAGTTCTCCTTCGTATCTTTGTAAATAACCCATCAATTTCCCTAAAATTTAAAGCAGACATACTTCAAAGTTAGTAAATAAAATCAAGTCAGTTATCGAGCTCCAGCTCTCGTCCCCGCCTTAGTTCTCTTTCATATCTTTGTAAATAAACCATCAATTTCCCTGAAATTTTTACCCGCTGTATTTCAGACATAGTAAATATGAAGTAAACAATTATAAAACTCTAGCTCTTGTCCTCTGTCCAAGCTCACTTTTGTAAAATCATTACTCTCAGTCCAAATCACCCAACTACATTTTCAGACATAGTAAATAAAAACCAGTTCAGTTATCAAGTTTCAACTCTTGTGCCCCAGCTTAGTTCATTTGTACAAGTTCTTTATTTTCCAACTAAATCACCCTGAGATTTAAGATCACCGTATTTCTAACGTAGTAAAATTAATCGGGGCATTAACCAAGCTCCATTTCCTCAGCCTTAGATCATCAGACATAAATATATTCGATCAAGTCCCTCTCCAGCCTATCTGTTTATCAGAGTATTTACTTTACCCTTCTCATCCCCAACGTATCAAAACCTTCAATAATCATACTGTATTTGCATATTTTCTCTATATTCAGCTGTGTTCTTCACATTTTGTCCATGTTTTCTATGTTCACTCCATGTTCTTCAAATGTTCACAGTCCCATTCAGTTCATATTTTCACAAGTATCTCCATTTTTTTCTGTAATCTTTCTCTTAGTCTCATTACTTTCTCTACAAATTCTAGTCATATTTTCTATGTTTTCATGTTCATCACATGTTCTCTTTACAACTTTTATACTCAATATTCATGCTAACTTCCATATTTGTGTTCTTTACAATATTCATGTTCCTCTACAAGTTCATGTTCCTCACAAGATCACTTCGTTTTTTCACCTTCACTTACATGTTTTCTACATTCTTTGTCATATTCTCCATGTTCTTCACAAGTCCATTGTTCATTCTTTGTATTCCCTATTCTCCTTATCATGTTTTCATGTTCACTGTATTCATCAACTTTTCTTACATATGTTCTTTGCCATGTTCCCCATATGTTCTCTGGGTTTTTCCCCTATCTAACATTCCTTAACTAAAAAAATCTTTCGCCAATCAACTAAAACATAGTCACTTTCGTCATTTCTCAACTAAACTTATTATCCAGTCAACTAAAAATAGTCAGAAATAGCCTCGTTCAACACTGTTCTTAACTAAAACAACCTTTCTCTTAGCTAAAAATTGTCAAAGGAAACTTCTTTCAGCACTTTCTTAACAGTCGCTATGTTTCATCAAGTAAGAAAAAATTGTCAAAGGAATCTTTCCAACACTGTTCATAACTAAACTTATTCCCTAGTCATCAGAAAATAACCGTGTTCTTCATGTTTCATTGTCATTTCATAACTAAAATTATCCATCAATCAGCAGAAAAAGTCATATTCATCATTTCGTAACAGCCATTATGTTTTCGTCAAGTAAGAAAATATAGTCAAAGATATCTATCATCGTCGTTCTTAACTGACATTTATACTTTGTGGAGCACTAAAAAATAGTCAGAAATAGCCTCATTCAACACCGTTCTTAACTAAAACAGCCTTTCGCTTAGCTAAAAATTGTCAAAGGAATCTTTTCAGCACTGTTCATAACTAACTTTATCCATAGTCAAGTAAGAAAATATAGTCAAAGATATCTATCATCGTCGTTCTTAACTGGCATTATACTTTGTGGAGCACTAAAATAGTCACTGTCGTCATATTTGTCTTTTTCCTCAACTAAAAGAGTCAAATGTAACTTTTTCAACACTTTCGTAACTAAAATTATATGTCGCTAAGTAAGAAAAATAGTCAAAGGTGCTCTCCGTAACACCAAAGTTACTCTTCGAGATATCAAAGACACTCTCAAACACTCAAAAATTTACTCGCATCCTCAAAGTTATTCTCAGTCATCAAAAAGTTAATCTCAGTCATCAAAATGCTATTCTCCAAGTAGCCTTTCATTCATCAGAGAACTTTCTAAGACATCTTCGTTCATTAAAGTTAATCTCAGAGGCATAAAAGTTATTCTCGGAGCTATCAAAAAGTTAATCTCTAAAACAACAAAAGTTAATCTCTGTCATCAAAGTTGATCTGCAAGATATCTTCGAGACATCAAAGTTACTTTTCATTACATCAAAGACGCATTCAAATACTACCCATGTTCTCAGAAGTCATTCTCAAAGTCATCAAAGTTATTCAGAGCTAACAAAATACTACTCATGTTCTCAAAGACATTCTCAAAGTCATCTAAAGTTATTCCAAGACAACAAAAGTCATTCTCAGAGCTATCAAAATTATTCTCGGAGTCATCAAAAGGTATTCTCTAACTCACTTTGGTCATTAAAGTTAATTTCTATGTTATAAAAGTTTGTCTCAGAGACATCTAAAGTTAATCTTAGAGTTATCAAATGTAATCTCTAACTCTCTTTTGTTCATCAAAGTTGATCTCAGAGTTAGCAAAGGTAATCTCTAACTCACTTCCATTCATCAAAGTTGTTTTAAAGACATCAAAGTTATTCAAAGAGCTAACAAAAGTTATTCTCAGAGTCACCTTCGTTCTTCAGAGAAACTTTCCAAAACATCTTTATTCATCAAAGTTATTCTCAGAGGCATAAAAGTCATTCTCAGAGCTATCAAACTTGTTCTCAAAGTCATCAAACTTATTCACAGAGTCATCAAAGTTAATCTAAGACATCATTTTTCATCAAAGATATTCTCTCTAAACCATCAATGTTCTTCTCTAAGACATAAAAGTTATTCTCAGAGTCACCTTCGTTCGTCAGAGAAACTTTCAAAACATCTTTGTTCATCAAACTTGTTTTCAAAGTCATCAAAAGTTAATCTAAGACATCTTCTTTCATCAAAGTTATTTTCAGAGACATCTAAAGTTATTCTCAGAGACATCAAATGTTATTCTCGAAGTCATCAAAGATATTTTCAGAGACATCTAAATTTAATTTCTATGTTATAAAGTTATTCTCAGAGACATCTAAAGTTAATCTTGGTCATCAAAGTTGTTCTCTAAACATCAATGTTGTTCTCCAAGACATCAAAGATGTTCTCAAAATCATAAAAGTTATTCCCAGAGCTATCAAAGTTAATCTCAGAGTTATCCAAAGATATTCTCATGTCCACAAAAGTTATTCCAAGAGACGTCAAAGTTGTTTCAAAGACATCAAAGTTAATCTCAGAGTTATCCAAAGACATTCTCAGAGACATCTAAAGTTATTCTCTAACTCACTTCCATTCATCAAAGACATTCTCTAAGTCCTGAAAGTTATTCTCTAAGACAACAAAGTCTTTCTCAGAGCTACCAAAGATGTTCTCTAAATCATAAAAGTTAATCTTAACTCACCTTCGTTCATTAGAGAAACTTTCCAATCCATATTCGTTGACCGGAGTTATTCTCAGAGTCATCAAAGCGATCTCTAATTCATCTTCGTTCTCCAAAGTTGTTCTCTAAGACACCTTCATTCATCAAAGAAACTCTCCTTCTTCCATCATGTTATTCTTTAAGACATCTTCAGTCATAAAATTTTCTCTCCAAAATGTAACTAGTTCAGCTTTTCATACCAAACCTGCATTTCTGTTAAAACATATTTTCTTAGTTGCTTTACCCTAAAACTGTTCTCTGAACTACACTGTTCAAACCTACGTAACCTATCCTCTCCACCCAATGTTACTTAGTTAACGTAACGTTCCTAAACCTAGCTTTACCTATCCTAACATACCTTACCTTACCTTCCCTATCTTACCTAACTTTACCTATCTTACCTAACTTAACCTGCATAACCTAACTTTACCTATGTTACCTTACCTTACCTATCTTACCTAACCTAACCTAACTTTACCTATGTTACCTTACCTTACCTACCTTTCCTAACTTATCCTGCTTAAACTATCTTACCTAACTTTACCTATGTTACCTTACCTTACCTACCTTTCCTAACTTAACCTGCTTAACCTATCTTACCTAACTTTACCTATCTTACCTATCTTACCTAACTTTACCTATGTTACCTTACCTTACCTACCTTTCCTAACTTAACCTGCTTAACCTATCTTACCTATCTTACCTAACTTTACCTATCTTACCTAACTTAACTTTCATAACCTAACTTTACCTATCCTAACATAACTTACCTTACCTTACCTTCCCTATCTTACCTAACTGTACCTATCCTAACATAACTTACCTTACCTTACCTTCCCTAACTTAACCTAACTTTACCTATCCTAACTTAACTTACCTTTCATAACCTAACTTTACCTATCCTAACATAACTTACCTTACCTTCCCTAACTTAACCTAACTTTACCTATCCTAACTTAACTTACCTAACTTATTCTGCTTAACATAACTTACCTTACCTTCCCTATCTAACCTAACTTTACCTATCCTATCCTAACCTAACTTGTCTTACCTAACTTAATCTTACATTCCCAAACTGATGTATCCTAACTTATCTAGTCCAACCAGACATGCTCTAACTTACCTAACTTATTCTGCTTAACATAACTTACCTTACCTTCCCTATCTAACCTAACTTTACCTATCCTATCCTAACCTAACTTGTCTTACCTAACTTAATCTTACATTCCCAAACTGATGTATCCTAACTTATCTAGTCCAACCAGACATGCTCTAACTTACATAAGTATTCCTTCTTGTCTTTTGTGTTTCGTCAATCATTGTCTCATATTCATTTACTCATTTCATTAGTTAATTTCTCAAATGGACGTTTTTGCATTTCAAGTGCTATTTGTTAGAGATTGGATATTTAAGCATTTCAAAGAATTTTTGTTATATATGGGCATTTACTCATTTCAAGGGATAATTTCTCAAATGGACGTTTTTGCATTTCAAGTGTTATTTGTTTAAGATTGGGTATTTAACCATTTCAAAGGATTTTTGTTATATATGGGAACTTACTCGTTTCAAGGGCTAATTTCTCAAATGGTCATTTTTGCAGATCAAGGGTTATTTGTTAAAGTTCATCAAGTTGCTCATAAGTTGTATTAGTAGGTTCTATCTTATGTTCTTATTCCCCAACCCCTTAACCTAACCTCTTGTAATCTTAGTGTATTTAGTAGGTTCTATCTTATGTTCTTATTCCCCAACCCTTTAACCTAACCTTTCAGATGTAGTTTGTTGAATATATTATCCTTTTCCTAACCTTTCAGATGTAGTTTTGTTTCTCCTTTTGTATATTTTTACCCAAACCCACCATCCCACTTAACCATCTTTCCTTCTTTACTTTGTTTTCACATATAAGTTCATTCTTTATCTTAGTAATAATAAAATTACAATAGTAAAGAATCAGATCTACTATGACTTGAAATCGAGAAACAAGAGCTCAAGGGAGTGAGAGCATGAAAGAAGAGCAAGGAGTAAGAGAGAGGGGGCGGAAGAAAATGGGACCAAAGAAGAGAGAATGAGAGAGAGAGTGTGGGCATGGGGGAACTAAGACTTGAATTTGAGAAAAAAGAAAACTAAGTGAATGAGAGTGAGGGTGTGAGAATGGGAACACTAAGACTTGAATTGAGAAAAAGAAAAACTAAGTGAATGAGAATGAGGGTGTGAGAATGGGAGCAATAAGACTTGAATTTGAGAAACAAGAGAGCATTTGAGCAAATGAGGGAGAGAGAGGGGGAGGAAGAGAGAGAATAAGGGAGAGAGATAGAAAAGGAGGGCTAGAAGGAGTAGGAGAATCAAAGTAAAGAAGGAAAGATGGTTAAGTGGGATGGTGGGTTTGGGTAAAAATATACAAAAGGAGAAACAAAACTACATCTGAAAGGTTAGGAAAAGGATAATATATTCAACAAACTACATCTGAAAGGTTAGGTTAAAGGGTTGGGGAATAAGAACATAAGATAGAACCTACTAAATACACTAAGATTACAAGAGGTTAGGTTAAGGGGTTGGGGAATAAGAACATAAGATAGAACCTACTAATACAACTTATGAGCAACTTGATGAACTTTAACAAATAACCCTTGATCTGCAAAAATGACCATTTGAGAAATTAGCCCTTGAAACGAGTAAGTTCCCATATATAACAAAAATCCTTTGAAATGGTTAAATACCCAATCTTAAACAAATAACACTTGAAATGCAAAAACGTCCATTTGAGAAATTATCCCTTGAAATGAGTAAATGCCCATATATAACAAAAATTCTTTGAAATGCTTAAATATCCAATCTCTAACAAATAGCACTTGAAATGCAAAAACGTCCATTTGAGAAATTAACTAATGAAATGAGTAAATGAATATGAGACAATGATTGACGAAACACAAAAGACAAGAAGGAATACTTATGTAAGTTAGAGCATGTCTGGTTGGACTAGATAAGTTAGGATACATCAGTTTGGGAATGTAAGATTAAGTTAGGTAAGACAAGTTAGGTTAGGATAGGATAGGTAAAGTTAGGTTAGATAGGGAAGGTAAGGTAAGTTATGTTAAGCAGAATAAGTTAGGTAAGTTAGAGCATGTCTGGTTGGACTAGATAAGTTAGGATACATCAGTTTGGGAATGTAAGATTAAGTTAGGTAAGACAAGTTAGGTTAGGATAGGATAGGTAAAGTTAGGTTAGATAGGGAAGGTAAGGTAAGTTATGTTAAGCAGAATAAGTTAGGTAAGTTAAGTTAGGATAGGTTAAGTTAAGGAAGGTAAGGTAAGTTATGTTAGGATAGGTAAAGTTAGGTTATGAAAGGTAAGTTAAGTTAGGATAGGTAAAGTTAGGTTAAGTTAGGGAAGGTAAGGTAAGGTAAGTTATGTTAGGATAGGTACAGTTAGGTAAGATAGGGAAGGTAAGGTAAGGTAAGTTATGTTAGGATAGGTAAAGTTAGGTTATGAAAGTTAAGTTAGGTAAGATAGGTAAAGTTAGGTAAGATAGGTAAGATAGGTTAAGCAGGTTAAGTTAGGAAAGGTAGGTAAGGTAAGGTAACATAGGTAAAGTTAGGTAAGATAGGTAAGATAGGTAAAGTTAGGTAAGATAGGTTAAGCAGGTTAAGTTAGGAAAGGTAGGTAAGGTAAGGTAACATAGGTAAAGTTAGGTAAGATAGTTTAAGCAGGATAAGTTAGGAAAGGTAGGTAAGGTAAGGTAACATAGGTAAAGTTAGGTTAGGTTAGGTAAGATAGGTAAGGTAAGGTAACATAGGTAAAGTTAGGTTATGCAGGTTAAGTTAGGTAAGATAGGTAAAGTTAGGTAAGATAGGGAAGGTAAGGTAAGGTATGTTAGGATAGGTAAAGCTAGGTTTAGGAACGTTACGTTAACTAAGTAACATTGGGTGGAGAGGATAGGTTACGTAGGTTTGAACAGTGTAGTTCAGAGAACAGTTTTAGGGTAAAGCAACTAAGAAAATATGTTTTAACAGAAATGCAGGTTTGGTATGAAAAGCTGAACTAGTTACATTTTGGAGAGAAAATTTTATGACTGAAGATGTCTTAAAGAATAACATGATGGAAGAAGGAGAGTTTCTTTGATGAATGAAGGTGTCTTAGAGAACAACTTTGGAGAACGAAGATGAATTAGAGATCGCTTTGATGACTCTGAGAATAACTCCGGTCAACGAATATGGATTGGAAAGTTTCTCTAATGAACGAAGGTGAGTTAAGATTAACTTTTATGATTTAGAGAACATCTTTGGTAGCTCTGAGAAAGACTTTGTTGTCTTAGAGAATAACTTTCAGGACTTAGAGAATGTCTTTGATGAATGGAAGTGAGTTAGAGAATAACTTTAGATGTCTCTGAGAATGTCTTTGGATAACTCTGAGATTAACTTTGATGTCTTTGAAACAACTTTGACGTCTCTTGGAATAACTTTTGTGGACATGAGAATATCTTTGGATAACTCTGAGATTAACTTTGATAGCTCTGGGAATAACTTTTATGATTTTGAGAACATCTTTGATGTCTTGGAGAACAACATTGATGTTTAGAGAACAACTTTGATGACCAAGATTAACTTTAGATGTCTCTGAGAATAACTTTATAACATAGAAATTAAATTTAGATGTCTCTGAAAATATCTTTGATGACTTCGAGAATAACATTTGATGTCTCTGAGAATAACTTTAGATGTCTCTGAAAATAACTTTGATGAAAGAAGATGTCTTAGATTAACTTTTGATGACTTTGAAAACAAGTTTGATGAACAAAGATGTTTTGAAAGTTTCTCTGACGAACGAAGGTGACTCTGAGAATAACTTTTATGTCTTAGAGAAGAACATTGATGGTTTAGAGAGAATATCTTTGATGAAAAATGATGTCTTAGATTAACTTTGATGACTCTGTGAATAAGTTTGATGACTTTGAGAACAAGTTTGATAGCTCTGAGAATGACTTTTATGCCTCTGAGAATAACTTTGATGAATAAAGATGTTTTGGAAAGTTTCTCTGAAGAACGAAGGTGACTCTGAGAATAACTTTTGTTAGCTCTTTGAATAACTTTGATGTCTTTGAAACAACTTTGATGAATGGAAGTGAGTTAGAGATTACCTTTGCTAACTCTGAGATCAACTTTGATGAACAAAAGAGAGTTAGAGATTACATTTGATAACTCTAAGATTAACTTTAGATGTCTCTGAGACAAACTTTTATAACATAGAAATTAACTTTAATGACCAAAGTGAGTTAGAGAATACCTTTTGATGACTCCGAGAATAATTTTGATAGCTCTGAGAATGACTTTTGTTGTCTTGGAATAACTTTAGATGACTTTGAGAATGTCTTTGAGAACATGAGTAGTATTTTGTTAGCTCTGAATAACTTTGATGACTTTGAGAATGACTTCTGAGAACATGGGTAGTATTTGAATGCGTCTTTGATGTAATGAAAAGTAACTTTGATGTCTCGAAGATATCTTGCAGATCAACTTTGATGACAGAGATTAACTTTTGTTGTTTTAGAGATTAACTTTTTGATAGCTCCGAGAATAACTTTTATGCCTCTGAGATTAACTTTAATGAACGAAGATGTCTTAGAAAGTTCTCTGATGAATGAAAGGCTACTTGGAGAATAGCATTTTGATGACTGAGATTAACTTTTTGATGACTGAGAATAACTTTGAGGATGCGAGTAAATTTTTGAGTGTTTGAGAGTGTCTTTGATATCTCGAAGAGTAACTTTGGTGTTACGGAGAGCACCTTTGACTATTTTTCTTACTTAGCGACATATAATTTTAGTTACGAAAGTGTTGAAAAAGTTACATTTGACTCTTTTAGTTGAGGAAAAAGACAAATATGACGACAGTGACTATTTTAGTGCTCCACAAAGTATAATGCCAGTTAAGAACGACGATGATAGATATCTTTGACTATATTTTCTTACTTGACTATGGATAAAGTTAGTTATGAACAGTGCTGAAAAGATTCCTTTGACAATTTTTAGCTAAGCGAAAGGCTGTTTTAGTTAAGAACGGTGTTGAATGAGGCTATTTCTGACTATTTTTTAGTGCTCCACAAAGTATAAATGTCAGTTAAGAACGACGATGATAGATATCTTTGACTATATTTTCTTACTTGACGAAAACATAATGGCTGTTACGAAATGATGAATATGACTTTTTCTGCTGATTGATGGATAATTTTAGTTATGAAATGACAATGAAACATGAAGAACACGGTTATTTTCTGATGACTAGGGAATAAGTTTAGTTATGAACAGTGTTGGAAAGATTCCTTTGACAATTTTTTCTTACTTGATGAAACATAGCGACTGTTAAGAAAGTGCTGAAAGAAGTTTCCTTTGACAATTTTTAGCTAAGAGAAAGGTTGTTTTAGTTAAGAACAGTGTTGAACGAGGCTATTTCTGACTATTTTTAGTTGACTGGATAATAAGTTTAGTTGAGAAATGACGAAAGTGACTATGTTTTAGTTGATTGGCGAAAGATTTTTTTAGTTAAGGAATGTTAGATAGGGGAAAAACCCAGAGAACATATGGGGAACATGGCAAAGAACATATGTAAGAAAAGTTGATGAATACAGTGAACATGAAAACATGATAAGGAGAATAGGGAATACAAAGAATGAACAATGGACTTGTGAAGAACATGGAGAATATGACAAAGAATGTAGAAAACATGTAAGTGAAGGTGAAAAAACGAAGTGATCTTGTGAGGAACATGAACTTGTAGAGGAACATGAATATTGTAAAGAACACAAATATGGAAGTTAGCATGAATATTGAGTATAAAAGTTGTAAAGAGAACATGTGATGAACATGAAAACATAGAAAATATGACTAGAATTTGTAGAGAAAGTAATGAGACTAAGAGAAAGATTACAGAAAAAAATGGAGATACTTGTGAAAATATGAACTGAATGGGACTGTGAACATTTGAAGAACATGGAGTGAACATAGAAAACATGGACAAAATGTGAAGAACACAGCTGAATATAGAGAAAATATGCAAATACAGTATGATTATTGAAGGTTTTGATACGTTGGGGATGAGAAGGGTAAAGTAAATACTCTGATAAACAGATAGGCTGGAGAGGGACTTGATCGAATATATTTATGTCTGATGATCTAAGGCTGAGGAAATGGAGCTTGGTTAATGCCCCGATTAATTTTACTACGTTAGAAATACGGTGATCTTAAATCTCAGGGTGATTTAGTTGGAAAATAAAGAACTTGTACAAATGAACTAAGCTGGGGCACAAGAGTTGAAACTTGATAACTGAACTGGTTTTTATTTACTATGTCTGAAAATGTAGTTGGGTGATTTGGACTGAGAGTAATGATTTTACAAAAGTGAGCTTGGACAGAGGACAAGAGCTAGAGTTTTATAATTGTTTACTTCATATTTACTATGTCTGAAATACAGCGGGTAAAAATTTCAGGGAAATTGATGGTTTATTTACAAAGATATGAAAGAGAACTAAGGCGGGGACGAGAGCTGGAGCTCGATAACTGACTTGATTTTATTTACTAACTTTGAAGTATGTCTGCTTTAAATTTTAGGGAAATTGATGGGTTATTTACAAAGATACGAAGGAGAACTAAGGCGAGGACGAGAGCTGGAGCTCGATAACTGACTTGATTTTATTTACGGTGTCTGAAATACAGAGGGTAAAAATTTCAGGGAAATTGGACTGTTACTAACGAAGATACGAGAGAGAGCTAAGGCGGAGGACGAGAGCTGGAGCTCAGTAACTGACTTGATCTTATTTATGGTGCCTGAAATACAGAGGGTAAAAATTTCAGGGAAATTGGACTGATACTAACGAAGATACGAGAGAGAGCTAAGGCGGAGGACAAGCGCTGGAGCTTGGTAACTAAATTACTAACGAAGGTGACTCTGAGAATAGACTAACATGATTTATTTGTGTAAAACTGACTTGCTTAATGAAAAGGAGCAAACATACTGACTTGCTTAATGAAAAGGAGCAAACATACGATGTTGGAAAATAGTTGAACTGAACTGAATGAAAGGAGAGAGAGAGAGAGAGGAGGGACGGTCCAGATATTATGAAGATAAGATAAGATTAAGAGCCGACTGGCTGGCTGTGCGCAAAGTAAATAAAGGTGACGCGAGAGATTGCGAGGTAAGGGGGGAGGGAGGGGGGTGTGATGTACGAAACCCTGAAAACCATGACTTACACAGGTGATTTTCTAAATTTATATGAATAACTAAGGCTTACATAGACGATTTTGTAAGTTGAAAACATGTAAAATATGTCCGTAGAGTTCTCCTGGAAGCCCTAAAGAGCTACATACGTTACTTGAATTTGTCCCATAAGGCCTTAACAAACTTCTATGTCTCGGAAATTATTTTTCTCATAAGAACTTTAACAAACTCGTATGACATTATTTTTCATTATAAGAATTCCCTAATTCCAAATCTGTGACTCCCCAAATTTGCCTGAAAACCCTAAAGCGCTACAGGGGATTTTACAAATTCACCTGAAACCCCGAAGCGCTACACGGGATTTTTTCCCCCCAGAAAAAAAAATCCTCTGTGGCGCTTACACCCCACAGGGGTCCTCCGCCCAAAAAAAAAAATCCTCTGTGGCACTTACACCCTACTACTACGGCTACAGTAGAAGGAGCGCACTAGGAACGGCTACAGTAGAAGGAGCGTACTAGGAACGGCTACAGTAGAAGGAGCGCACTAGGAACGGCTACAGTAGAAGGAGCGTACTAGGAACGGCTACAGTAGAAGGAGCGCACTAGGAACGGCTACAGTAGAAGGAGCGTACTAGGAACGGCTACAGTAGAAGGAGCGCACTAGGAACGGCTACAGTAGAAGGAGCGCACTAGGAACGGCTACAGTAGAAGGAGCGCACTAGGAACGGCTACAGTAGAAGGAGCGTACTAGGAACGGCTACAGTAGAAGGAGCGCACTAGGAACGGCTACAGTAAAAGGAGTGCACTAGGAACGGCTACAGTAGAAGGAGCGCACTAGGAACGGCTACAGTAGAAGGAGCGCACTAGGAACGGCTACAGTAGAGGGAGTGCACTAGGAACGGCTACAGTAGAAGGAGTGCACTAGGAACGGCTACAGTAGAAGGAGTGTACTAGGAACGGCTACAGTAGGAGTGCACTAGGAACGGCTACAGTAGAAGGAGTGCACTAGGAACGGCTACAGTAGAAGGAGCGCACTAGGAACGGCTACAGTAGAAGGAGCGCACTAGGAACGGCTACAGTAGAGGGAGTGCACTAGGAACGGCTACAGTAGAAGGAGTGCACTAGGAACGGCTACAGTAGAAGGAGTGTACTAGGAACGGCTACAGTAGGAGTGCACTAGGAACGGCTACAGTAGAAGGAGTGCACTAGGAACGGCTACAGTAGAAGGAGCGCACTAGGAACGGCTACAGTAGAAGGAGCGCACTAGGAACGGCTACAGTAGGAGTGCACTAGGAACGGCTACAGTAGAAGGAGTGTACTAGGAACGGCTACAGTAGGAGTGCACTAGGAACGGCTACAGTAGAAGGAGCGCACTAGGAACGGCTACAGTAGCAAGAGCGTACTAGGAACGGCTATAGTAGCATTACCAGTAATAGTCCGGTAGCCCCGCCCACCTCAGGGCTGCCAACCCGCATGACGGCTCACAGCTGCCCAAGACTCCCACTTGAGAAGCAATTAAGGAGCACGTGCACTCATTGATGGCGTGCGTGTGTACTCACCTAGTTGTGTTTGCGGGGGTTGAGCTCTGGCTCTTTGGTCCCGCCTCTCAACCGTCTATCAACAGGTGTACAGGTTCCTGAGCCTACTGGACTCTATCATATCTACACTTGAAACTGTGTATGGAGTCAGCCTCCACCACATTACTGCCTAATGCATTCCATTTATTAACTACTCTGACACTGAAAAAATATCATCTGGGTACTAAGTTTCCACCTGTGTCCCCTTGTTCGTGTCCCACCCGTGCTGAAGAGTTTGTCTTTGTCCACCCTGTCAATTCTCCTGAGAATTTTGTAGGTGGTTATCATGTCTCCCCTTACTCTTCTGTTTTCCAGGGACGTGAGGTTCAGCTCCTTTAGCCTTTCCTCGTAGCTCATACCTCTCAGTTCCGGGACGAGCCTGGTGGCATACCGCTGAATCTTCTCTAACTTTGTCTTGTGTTTAACTAGGTATGGACTCCAGGATGGAGCTGCATATTCCAGGATTGGTTTGACATAAGTGGTATACAGGATCCTGAATGATTCCTTACACAAGTTTCTAAAGGCAGTTCTGATGTTGGCCAGTCTAGCATATGCCGCTGATGATATTCTTTTGATGTGGGCCTCTGGGGACAGGTTCGGTGTGATATCAACCCCCAGATCCTTCTCTCTATTTGACTCTTGCAGGATTTTACCTCCCAGATGGTACCTTGTGTTCAGCCTCCTGCTCCCTTCGCCCAATTTCATTACCTTACACTTTCTTGAGTTGAACTTTAGCAGCCATTTTCTATACCATTCCTCCAGTTTCTCTAGGTCATCCTGTAGTATCTGTCTATCTTCATCCGTCTTGATTCTTCTCATAATTTTTGCATCATCAGCAAACATCGAGAGGAACGAGTCTATACCCTCTGGAAGATCGTTTACATATATTAGAAGCAGGATGGGTTCAATGTACTGAGCCCCGTGGGACTCCGCTGGTGACATCTCGCCTCTCTGATGTCTTCCCCCTCACAGTTACTCGCTCTTTCCTGTTGCTTAAGTACTCCCTTATCCACTGGAGCACCTTCTCTTTTACTCCTGCCTGTTGCTCCAACTTTTTTAACAGCCTTTAATGGGGTACTGTGTCAAAGGCCTTCTGGCAGTCCAGGAAAATGCAGTCGGCCCACCTTTCTCTTTCCTGCCTAATTTTTGTTGCCTGGTCATAGAATTCTATTAAACTTGTGAGGCACAATTTACCATCTCTGAACCCATATTGGTGGTGCGTTACAAAGTTATTTCCCTGCAGATGCTCTACGAGCCTTTTCCTCACGATCTTCTCCATCTCCTTGCATGGTATACAAGTTAGGGAAACTGGCCTGTAGTTCAGTGCCTCTTGCCTGTCACCCTTCTTGTATACTGGGGTTATGTTAGCTGTCTTCCAACTTTCTGGTAGGTCTCCTGTTTCCAGTGACCTGTTATACACCATAGAGAGTAGCACACTTAGTGCTTCTGCACCTTCCTTTAGTATCCATGGTGAGATTCTGTCAGGCCCAACAGCCTTTGTCACATCCAGCTCTAGCAGGCACCTTTTGACCTCATCACTGGTGAGGTCAAATTCCTCCAAGGTTGCTTGGTTTGCCTCCTCCTCATTTAGTGCAGGGGCTTCTCCTTGTTCTATTGTGAAGACCTCCTGGAATCTCTTGTTGAGTTCTTCATACACCTCCTTGTCATGTTCTGTATATCTGTTCTCCCCTTTTTTCAATTTCATCACTCGTTCCTTCACCGCTGTTTTCCTCCTGATGTGGCTGTGGAGCAGCTTGGGTCTTGGCTTTACTCGCAATGTCATTTTCATACTGTCTCTTTACTTCTCTCCTCACTCTGAGGTACTCATTTCTGGCCCTCTGGTATGTTCTGTTATTCCTGTAGTTTCTCCATGTTCTTTTACACAGTTGCTTCTCTACCTTGCATTCCTGGTTGAACCATGGATTCTTCTGTTGTTTTTCGTTTTTCTCCTTTTGGACAGGGATAAACCTGTCTGCAGCTTCCTGGCACTTCTGGGTGACAAAATCCATCATGTCCTGCACATTCTTGTCTCTAAGCTCTGTTTCCCATTATATTCCCCTTAGGAAGTTCCTCATCTCGTCATATTTTCCTCTTCGGTAATTTAGTCTTTTCCCCTCCGATCCCATCCTTGGATAGGTTATCCCTACCTCTACCAAGTACTCAAAGGTCAGTACACTGTGGTCACTCATTCCTATGGGGGCTTCAACTTTGACTTCCCTTATTTCTGACTCGTTCAGGGTGAATATCAAGTTGAATCTAGCTGGTTCGTCATTGCCTCTCATTCTTGTGGGTTCCGTGACATGTTGGCTCAGAAAGTTCCTTGTTGCCACTTCCAAGAGTTTAGCTCTCCATGTATCTGCACCTCCATGTGGGTCCCCATTCTCCCAGTCTATCTTTCCATGGTTGAAATCGCCCATGATTAAGAGTCTTGAGCCATTCCTGCAGGCAACTGAAGCTGCTCTCTCTATTATATCATTGGTAGCCATGTTGTTCCTATCAAACTCCTGTCTGGGTCTTCTGTCATTTAGGGGAGGGTTGTAAATGACTGCCACTATTATCTTAGGTCCACCCATTGTTATAGTTCCTGTTATGTAATCTCTGAACCGGTCACAGCCCGGAATTTCCATCTCATCAAATCTCCAGTCCTTCCTTATCAGCAGGGCCACTCCTCCACATCCTCTCCCTTCCCTCTCTTTCCTTACTATATAGTAGTCCTTTGGAAACACACCATCTATTATGACTCCTGACAATTTTGTTTCCGTGAGTCCTATTACATCAGGGTTTTCTTCTTGCACCCTTTCTGCCAGTTCACTTGCTTTATTGGTAATCCCATCAATGTTTGAGTACATTACCTGGAAGCTCACTTTCTTATATCCAATTTCACCCCTCACTCCCTACAAGTGTAGGAAGTTGTTCCATGGTCATTGCTACTTGGGTAGGCTCATCCTCCTGTGAGGTGCCAGGGGTTCAGGGGGAGGTGGAGTGGGGTGTGTGTGTGTGTGTGTGTGTGTGTGTGTGTGTGTGTGTGTGTGTGTGTGTGTGTGTGTGTGTGTGTGTGTAATTACCTAAGTGTAGTTACAGGATGAGAGCAACGCTCGTGGTGTCCCGTCTTCCCAGTACTCTTTGTTGTATAACGCTTTGAAACTACTGGCGGTTTTGGCCTCCACCTTCTCACTTAGTTTGTTCCAACCGTCTACCACTTTGTGAAATGAAACGTTTGTGAAAGAAAACTTTCTAATGCTTTTTCAGCACCTCTGTTTGCTTAGCGTGAATCTGTGTCGTCTTGTTCGTGAAGTTGCTGGTTTCAGGAATTTCTCTGTCAATTTGGTCGATTCCTGTTAGTATTTTGTAAGTGGTGATCATATCACCTCTTTTTCTTCTATCTTCTAGCTTGGCATGTTTAACGCCTCTAGTCTCTCCTCGTAATTTTTGTTTTTCAGTTCCGGAAGCCATTGTGTAGCATGCCGCTGCACCTTTTCCAGTTTCTTTATGTGCTCCTTAAGATTTGGGCACCATACAACTGCTGCATTTTCCAGTTTTGGTCTCACGAAGGTCATGAACAGTTTCTTTAGTAGTATTTCACCATCCATATAATTAAGAGCAAGTCTGAAGTTGGAAAGCGAGGCATACGCTCCTCTCACAATGTTCTTTATGTGTTCCTCTGGCGACAGTTTACTATCCAACACCATCCCTGGGGTCTCTTTCTTTACTAAGAGTTCTGTAACTCCTTTCTTCATAATTTGTAAGTTGTGTCTGGTCTATTTTCTCTGATTCCACGCCATCACATGGCACATATTTACATTGAATTCCATTTACCACTTGACGCTCCAAGGTTATCTTGAGATGATTTAGGGGCTTAGTGTCCCCGCGGCCCGGTCCTCGACCAGGCCTCCACCCCCAGGGAGCAGCCCGTGGCAGCTGACCAAGTCCCAAGTACCTATTTACTGCTAGGTGACAAGGGCATCAGGGTGAAAGAAACTCTGCCCATTGTCTCTCGCCGGTGCCCGGGATCGAACCCGGGACCACAGGATCACGCGTCCAGTGTTCTGTCCGCTCAGCCACCGACTCCCTCAAGCACTTATATCTAGATCAATTTGAAGGGCATGTACAATCGATATCTTCCCCAGTATCTTAGCATCATCCACAAACATGTTCATATAATTGTGTATTCGTTCTGGTAGATGGTTTATGAAGACAAGGAACATTTCTGGTGCAAGGACTGAACCCTGTGGTACTCCGCCAGTAACACTCCTCCAGTCTGATACATTGACTCTTGATTACCGCCCTCATCTGTCTGTCAGTTAGAAAGTTTTTCATTCATGTCAGAAGTCTCCCTGTCACTCCTCCAGCATTTTCCAGTTTCCAGAACAGCCTCTTGTGTGGGACTCTATCTAAAGCCTTTTTTAGGTCCAGATAGACACAGTCAACCCAACCACCTCTTTCCTGTAGTATCTTTGTGGCTCTATCATAAAAGTTAAGTATATTTGTTACATAGGATCTTCCTGTACGAAAACCACACTGTCTGTTCGTTATTGTGTCATTACTCTCTATGTGTTCAATCTATTTGGTTATTTAACTATTTTTTCTAGTGTTTTGACTACCACGCTTGTTAATGATACGGGTCTGTAACTAAGCAGTTCCTCTCGACTACCATTTTTATAGATTGGTACAATGTTTATCTTTTTCCATATATCTGCTAAGATTACTGCACACAAGGATGTCTGGAACATTAATTGGAGTGGAATGCTCAGCTCAGTTGCACATTCTCACAGCACCCACGGTGAAACTCCATCAGGTCCAACTGTTTTATTTCTTCCTAGCCCCATGAGTAATGTTTCCACTTCGTCTTGAGATACCTTTATGTATTGTATTGTGTGCTCCTGCAAATGGTATTTGGTCCGGCTCTCTGAAATCCTCCTTTTGTACAACACACTTTGGAACTGTTCATTTTGCCTTTCACACATTTCTTTTTCATTCTCAGTAGTCTTGTTCCCCGTTCTTGAATCTCTGGATTTTATCCTTTACCTGCTGCTTGCTTTTAATAAATTTATAGAAAAGGCCTGGATCTGTTTTACATTCGTCTGCTATACCTTTCTCAAAGTTCCTTTCTGCCTCTCTCCTCACTGCTGTGTAATTGTTTCTTGCTTCCTAGTAGTGCTGGTATGTTTGTAGGTTAGGCTTCTTCCGATATCGAATCCATTTCCTTGTCTTTTCCTCTCTGGCCCTCTCACAATTTATGGTGAACCAATCATGTTGTCTGGTCCTGCATCTCTGTTGTGGTATGAATGTTTGTGTGCCTTCATCGCATATTTTGCAATATTTGGCATACATCCCATTTACTTCTTTGCTTAGCAACAAGTCTGTCCAATTGAACTCATTAAAGAATTGTTTAAGTTCCCCATAGTGTCCTCTCTTGAAATTGACTTTATCAACTGTTTCAATGTCCCCATTCTCTTATAGATTATATGTCAAAGTATATTTGACTTTCAATAGGACATGATCACTCTTTCCCAAGGAAGAAAGGTTCTCATGTCAATATCTCTTCTTCTTTCTTCATCAATATTGGATCCAGTATTGACAGAACATATTCGAGTCTGGCCTCAGGCTGGGTTCGGGGAGTAGTAGAACTTCCAGAACCCTCTCCAGGTATGCTCTAGGTAACGTGTTGATACATGAATGTCTCTATAATGAGCTTTATAAATCTGCCTGTCCAACTGTCCTCCGTTCTTGCTTCGTAGGCCTCCCAGTCTATTACTTTCAAATCAAAGTCCCTCAGTACCTATAATCGTGATTTATCTTTATTTGCTTTTACTATAATCTCTCTCATGACCGTTTTTGAGGCCCTCTCATGTCATTTAGTTCCTATTTTGTCCATGTGTTGCTTGCTCGTAGGCTGCAAGCATTTACGATTATCAGTTAATCATCCTGATTCCGGATCAGCAATGCCATTATGCCAACTTCTCGAGGATTTTCGATTATTAACTCTCTTACCTTCAGGTGTTATTTCACCAGCACAGCCACTCGTCCCCCTTTCCTAGTTTTCCTGTCAAGTCTTCCAACTGAGGAGCCCCTTGGGAATACGACCTCATTTAAAATATTTTCTTCAAGTTTCGTCTCTATTAGCTCAACAATATCTGGGACCTTAAGCTGAATTATATATTTTAGCTCTAGTATTTGTTATCTCACTCCATCAACGTTGGTATATACAATTTTCAGGAACATGTTCGCTTTCCCTTTGTCCTTTACTTCCCCTTCCTCTTATGATTGTGTTGCTTGTACAATTTCAGTAACTTTCTAGTCCCTAACTTTGTAAACAAAAAAATCTTTCTTCTTCATTTCTATTCCCATTTAGACGTTTTGCTTCAGTGACGTTTGTTTCAGCTTTTCTGTCTTGGTCAATAAGAGGTCTTGTCATATTGACCAAAGTTTGCCTTCCTCGTCACTACAATCTCCTGGCATTTCTAAGCACTTCCGTCATGTGTTTCACTTCATTAAATATCACACTTAAGGGGCGATTTTTGTCTTTCTCATATTTTCCTATCCTCCTAAAATCACTTAAATTTTCCTTTGAATTGAGGCCTTCTCCTAAACCTACTATTTTCTCAATGATTTTTGTCTCTTCTGCTGCTCTGTCCACCCTAGATTATATTTCCTTTTCTAAACACCAGAAGATTATTATGGACTTACTTCTATTTGCAGTATTTTGTACTAGTTAACTGTTGGTTACCAGTTCATTCCTAATTGCTTGCTTAACTTCCGCTTCTTGTTGGTCATTTCTGGTATTGACTTCCAAAAATCAGAAGTGTGTATATGTCTACTATTTGTACCTGCAGAATGATGCTGTTAGCTCTTGGACCCCACCTTCTTTAACCGTCGGTTGTCTAATTTACTGACTCCCGACCTATTTCCTCTATCACATCATATCTCTCTCTCAAACAATGAGAGAGAGACATGCACACACTTTCTGGGCTGCCAAAAAACCTTTGATATAGTACCGTACATGAGACTGCTATTCAAACTTGAGAGGCAGGCGGGAGTGGGAGGAAAGGCCCTAGCATGGGTAAGGAACTACCTAACAGGAAAGAGCCAAAGAGTTACGGTAAGGGGCGAGAAGTCGGACTGGCGAACAGTAACGAGTGGAGTATCTCAAGGATAGGTGCTGGGACCAATTCTATTTCTAGGCACAAATAGGTCAGTGCAAATAGGCTGCTTCCTGGGTGTGTGTGTGTGTGTGTGCGCACCTATTTGTGCTTGCAGGATCGAGCATTGACTCTTGGATCCCGCCTTTCGAGCCATCGGTTGTTTACAGCAATGACTATGGTCCTATTTCCCTATCATAGTTTTAAAATTATGAAAAGAGTTTGCTTCCACAACCTGTTCCTTAAGTGCATTCCATTTTTTTACTACTCTCACGCTAAAGAAAACTTCCTAATATCTCTGTGACTCATCTGAGTTTCCAGCTTCCACCCATGTCCCCTCGTTCTGTTATTATTCCGTGTGAACATTTTGTCTATGTCCACTCTGTCAATCCCCCTGAGTATTTTATATGCTCTCCCTTCTTCTTTCTAGTGTCGTAAGGCTCAGTTCCCTCAGGCGCTCTTCATACCCCCATCCCTCGTAACGCTGGGACGAGTCTTGTTGCAAACATCTGAACCTTTTCCAGTTTCATTATATGCTTCTTCAGATGGGGACTCCATGATGAGGCGGCATACTCTAAGACTGGCCTCACGTAGGCAGTGTAAAGCGCCCTAAATGCCTCCTTACTTAGGTTTCTGAATGATGTTCTAACTTTTGCCAGTGTCGAGTACGCTGCTGTCGATATCCTATTTATATGTGCCTCAGGAGATAGATTAGGTGTTACGTCCACGCCCAGGTCTCTTTCTCGAGTCGTCACAGGTAGGCAGTTCCCATTCATTGTGTATTGTCCCTTTGGTCTCCTATCTCCTAATCCCATTTCCATAACTTTACATTTGCTCGTGTTGAACTCCAGTAGCCATTTCTCTGACCATCTCTGCAACCTGTTCAGTTCCTCTTGGAGGATCCTACAATCCTCATCTGTCACAACTCTTCTCATCAACTTTGCATCATCCGCGAACATCGACATACAGGGCTCTACTCTTGTAAACATGTTGTTAACATATATTAGAAATAGAATTGGTCCCAGCACCGATCCTTGAGGTACTCCACTCGTTATTGTTCGCCAGTCCGACTTCTCGCCCCTTACCGTAACTCTCTGGCTCCTTCCTGTTAGGTAGTTACTTATCCATGCTAGGACCTTTCCCCCCACCCCCGCCTGCCTCTCAAGTTTGAACAGCAGTCTCATGTGCGGTACTGTATCAAAGGCTTTTTGGCAATCCAGAAATATATAGTCTACCCACCCTTCAATGTCCTGCCTTATCCTCGTTATTTTATCATAGAATTTCAAAAGGTTTGTTAGGCAAAACTTCCTTTTCCAGAACCCATGTTGATGTTTGTTCACAAACCTAATGTTCTCCAGGTGTGCAACCAGTCGTAGCCTAATTATTCTTTCCAGTATTTTACAGGGGATGCTTGTCAGTGATACAGGTCTATGCCTAAGTGCCTCCTCCCTATCACCTTTCTTGAAAATTGGTACTACATGTACCGATTTATGTGTGTGTGTGTGTGTGTGTGTGTGTGTGTGTGTGTGTGTGTGTGTGTGTGTGTGTGTGTGTGTGTGTGTGTGTGAAACAAAAAAAAATGCAGTTAGTAACAGTTGATTAATTGACAGTTGAGAGGCGGGCCGAAAGAGCAGAGCTCAACCCCCGCAAGCACAACTAGTTCAATACACAGACACACACACACACACACACACACACACACACACACACACATACATACACACACACACACACACATACTCCAAGAGGGAATAGACTCGTTCCTCTCATTGTTTGCTGTTAATGCAAAAATTATGAGGAGGATTAAGACAGAGGAAGACAGTATGAGACTACAAGATGACCTAGACAAATGATAGAATGGTCCAACAAATGGATACAAAAGTTCAACCCAAGTAAATGTAAGGTAATGAAACTAGGCAGTGGAAACAGGAGGCCAGACACAGGATACAGAATAGGAGATGAAGTACTTAATGAAACGGACAAAGAGAAAGATCTAGGAGTTGAGCACACCAAACCTGTCTCCTGAAGCCCACATCAAAAGAATAACATCAGCGGCATATGCGAGGCTGGCTAACACCACAACTGCCTTCAGGAACCTGTGTAAAGAATCCTTCAGAACCTTGTACACCACATATGTAAGACCAATCCTTCAGTATGCGGCCCCAGCATGGAGCCCGTACCTTGTCAAACACAAGACGAAGCTGGAAAAAGTTCAGAGGTATGCCACTAGACTAGTCCCAGAACTAAAAGGCATGAGTTATGAGGAAAGGCTGTGTGAACTGCACCTTACGTCATTCTCAACACATTCTCTCATCTCCACATCACACGCTTGAAGATAAAGGCGAAATGATAACACAACTCATATGTTTTAAGTAAATTTCAAAATTAATACATTACGAAATAGTTAAATGAATATATTTATTCATTCCAATTAATGATCCTCTTTCAGTCTTCATAACAAAGGCAATATTATTCCGAGAAACCTGAATATTTTTCTTGTAGAACAGATTCATTGTGAATTAAATTATATACAAATGATACATTTTGCTAGATGTGTGCTTACCTAAATGTGCACAGCTAAGAGAGACTTGGAGAGAGCGAGCTTGACTCTTAAGGCCCGCCTCCTCGCTTTCTTTAGTTGACCTTCTAAGACGCGAGTTTTGTGTTGTGTTTACATTAGAAGATGTGGAAGGAGGTGGCTTCCACAACTTTTTTTCACCTCATTTTCATGCCAAATATCCTTCCCGTCTCCCGCGAGCAGTTCCTTCTCTGTCTTCTGTCAGTTTGTGCAGTCTAGAACACTCCCCTGGGTGTTCTCAATCAGTCTAGAACACTCCCCTGGGTGTTCTCAATCAGTCTAGAACACTCCCCTGGGTGTTCTCAATCAGTCTAGAACACTCCCCTGGGTGTTCTCAACCAGTCTAGAACACTCCCCTGGGTGTTCTCAATCAGTCTAGAACACTCCCCTGGGTGTTCTCAACCAGTCTAGAACACTCCCCTGGGTGTTCTCAACCAGTCTAGAACACTCCCCTGGGTGTTCTCAATCAGTCTAGAACACTCCCCTGGGTGTTCTCAATCAGTCTAGAACACTCCCCTGGGTGTTCTCAATCAGTCTAGAACACTCCCCTGGGTGTTCTCAACCAGTCTAGAACACTCCCCTGGGTGTTCTCAATCAGTCTAGAACAACACCTGGGTGTGTTGACCAGACCACACACTAGAAGTTGAAGGGACGACGACGTTTCGGTCCGTCCTGGACCATTCTCAAGTCGAATCGACTTGAGAATGGTCCAGGACGGACCGAAACGTCGTCGTCCTTTCAACTTCTAGTGTGTGGTCTGGTCAACATACTTCAGCCACGTTATTGTGACTCATCGCCTGCACTACCTGTGTTCTCAACCAGTCTAGAACACTATCTGGGTGTTCTCAACCAGTCTAGAACACTACCTGGGTGTTCCCAACCAGTCTAGAACACTAACTGGGTGTTCTCAACCAGTCTAGAACACTACCTGGGTGTTCTCAACCAGTCTAGAACACTATCTGGGTGTTCTCAACCAGTCTAGAACACTATCTGGGTGTTCTCAACCAGTCTAGAACACTACCTGGGTGTTCTCAACCAGTCTAGAATACTATCTGGGTGTTCTCAACCAGTCTAGAACACTATCTGGGTGTTCTCAACCAGTCTAGAACACTATCTGGGTGTTCTCAACCAGTCTAGAACACTACCTGGGCGTTCTCAGTCTAGAACACTATCTGGGCGTTCTCAACCAGTCTAGAACACTACCTGGGTGTTCTCAACCAGTCTAGAACACTACCTGGGTGTTCTCAACCAGTCTAGAACACTATCTGGGTGTTCTCAACCGGTCCAGAACACTACCTGGGTGTTCTCAACCAGTCTAGAACACTACCTGGGTGTTCTCAACCAGTCTAGAACACTATCTGGGTGTTCTCAACCAGTCCAGAACACTACCTGGGTGTTCTCAACCAGTCTAGAACACTACCTGGGTGTTCTCAACCAGTCTAGAACACTATCTGGGTGTTCTCAACCAGTCTAGAACACTATTTAGGTGTTCTCAACCAGTCTAGAACACTATCTAGTTGTTCTCAACCAGTCTAGAACACTATCTGGGAGTTCTCAACCAGTCTAGAACACTACCTGGGTGTTCTCAACCAGTCTAGAACACTACCTGGGTGTTCTCAACCAGTCTAGAACACTATCTGGGTGTTCTCAACCAGTCTAGAACACTACCTGGGTGTTCTCAACCAGTCTAGAACACTACCTGGGTGTTCTCAACCAGTCTAGAACACTATCTGGGTGTTCTCAACCAGTCTAGAACACTATTTAGGTGTTCTCAACCAGTCTAGAACACTATCTAGTTGTTCTCAACCAGTCTAGAACACTATCTGGGTGTTCTCAACCAGTCTAGAACACTATCTAGTTGTTCTCAACCAGTCTAGAACACTACCTGGGCGTTCTCAACCAGTCTAGAACACTATCTGGGTGTTCTCAACCAGTCTAGAACACTATCTGGGTGTTCTCAACCAGTCTAGAACACTATCTGGGTGTTCTCTACCAGTCTAGAACACTTCCTGGGTGTTCTCAACCAGTCTAGAACACTTCCTGGGTGTTCTCAACCAGTCTAGAACACTTCTTGGGTGTTCTCAACCAGTCTAGAACACTACCTGGGTGTTCTCAACCAGTCTAGAACACTACCTGGGTGTTCTCAACCAGTCTAGAACACTACCTGGGTGTTCTCAACCAGTCTAGAACACTACCTGGGTGTTCTCAACCAGTCTAGAACACTACCTGGGTGTTCTCAACCAGTCTAGAACACTACCTGGGTGTTCTCAACCAGTCTAGAATACTATCTGGGTGTTCTCAACCAGTCTAGAACACTATCTGGGTGTTCTCAACCAGTCTAGAACACTATCTGGGTGTTCTCAACCAGTCTAGAACACTACCTGGGCGTTCTCAACCAGTCTAGAACACTATCTGGGCGTTCTCAACCAGTCTAGAACACTACCTGGGTGTTCTCAACCAGTCTAGAACACTACCTGGGTGTTCTCAACCAGTCTAGAACACTATCTGGGTGTTCTCAACCGGTCCAGAACACTACCTGGGTGTTCTCAACCAGTCTAGAACACTACCTGGGTGTTCTCAACCAGTCTAGAACACTATCTGGGTGTTCTCAACCAGTCCAGAACACTACCTGGGTGTTCTCAACCAGTCTAGAACACTACCTGGGTGTTCTCAACCAGTCTAGAACACTATCTGGGTGTTCTCAACCAGTCTAGAACACTATTTAGGTGTTCTCAACCAGTCTAGAACACTATCTAGTTGTTCTCAACCAGTCTAGAACACTATCTTGGAGTTCTCAACCAGTCTAGAACACTACCTGGGTGTTCTCAACCAGTCTAGAACACTACCTGGGTGTTCTCAACCAGTCTAGAACACTATCTGGGTGTTCTCAACCAGTCTAGAACACTACCTGGGTGTTCTCAACCAGTCTAGAACACTACCTGGGTGTTCTCAACCAGTCTAGAACACTATCTGGGTGTTCTCAACCAGTCTAGAACACTATTTAGGTGTTCTCAACCAGTCTAGAACACTATCTAGTTGTTCTCAACCAGTCTAGAACACTATCTGG